>NC_084738.1:41124563-41219563 GCF_033978785.1 Entelurus aequoreus | reverse complement strand
GGCGATTAAAATGATATTTAAACACAGCAACCTGTGTACCACACATTAAGCACACGGCTTTACCATTAATTTATGTAAAGAAATACTTGGCAGTCCATCTCTTGTTGGAAACACGCCATTCCTCATCAACTTTTCTTTTTTTAGCGTCTCATCACTTGTCTCTATGCACCTTCACTCACAGGTTCCCCCCGGACATACGGCATAAATAACACATTTCAAAATAAAAGCAGCACAGTTGTATTGCGCGCACGACATAGATGTTTTTTAAACTTTATTTTGTAATTTGTAATTGCGCCGTTCAATTCACTCACAATCGCACACGCGCATACGTCCACACGGAAGTAATACAAATAACACTTTTCAAAACAAAAGCAGCACCGTTGTATTGCACACTCGACATAGATACTTTTTGAAATTTATTTTGTAATTTATGATTGGCCTCACGCGGGCCGGACAGGGATGCGCAAAGGGCCGGATGCGGCCCGCGGGCCGTACAATGCCCAGGTCTGTTTTAGAGGCTTTCATATTTGGAGGTTCAACCATATTAATGGTATAGGATTTTAGGAAACAGCAAAACCTCACAATAGAGCCTGAAATCAAATGTTTTATTGCGCTTTTTATGTCAGTAAAATATATTGTTGATCTAGAAAATGAACATAGGGCATACTAATCATGAAAGTAATATCAATTTTCTGTTATTGATTGTTGATTAATCGCATCTGGAGCAAAATGCAGTGTGCCTCTTGTCTGCCAGTAACAGAGGCACTCTTGATTCAACCAGTTTTTAAATTGACTATTTTGATTGTTAAAGGTACATAAATATGTAGGATAAAAATATTTAAATTAAACTATTTTTAAAATGTATTTCCTTTTGTAAATTAATATTTAAAATGTTAAAAAAAATTTATGAATAATTTCATTCAATTAAAAATGATGATGTAACTCACAAAGTCAACGTTGATTCAATCCGTTTGCAATTTACAAATGTTTAATTGTTAAAGCTACACATCTATTTTTGCAAATTAATTAGGTATATTTAAAATCAACAATAAAAGTTATTCGGAATAATGGAAAATGTTTCAAGTGAAAGTTAAGTTAAGTTAAAGTACCAATGATTGTCACACACACACTAGGTGTGGTGAAATTTGTCCTCTGCATTTGACCCATCCCCTTGGGGAGCAGTGGGCAGCAGCGGCGCCGCGCCCGGGAATCATTTTGGTGATTTAACCCCCAATTCCAACCCTTGATGCTGAGTGCCAAGCAGGGAGGTAATGGGTCCCATTTTTATAGTCTTTGGTATGACTCGGCTGGGATTTGAACTCCAACCTACCGATCTCATGATGATGCAACAAGAGACCATGCCAATTCAACCTGTTTGCAATTTATAAACTATATTCAATTGTTAAAGCTAAAAATACATGCAGATTTTTGCAAATTAAAGGTTTTTGTAAAAACAATTTTTTGTAAATAATTTAAATTATTGAAAATTTGGTAAAAAAAAACGTTTTATTTAAAATGATGATGCAACTAACGGAGGCAATGCCAATTCAACCAGTTTGTAACTTATAAACAATGTTCAATTGTTAAAGCTACAAATATATGCTAAAGTCCACAATTAAATTTAGATAATACTGTATATATATTTTTTTAAAACACAAAAAATTATTCTAAATATTATTATAATTTTTTTATTAAAAATGATGATGCTTTCCAGTACTCGAGAGAGTACTGGAAAGTGCTCCCCCGGGTGATTCCCTTGTCCTACTGGGGGACTTCAACGCTCATGTTGGCAACGACAGTGAAACCTGGAGAGGCGTGATTGGGAAGAATGGCCGCCCGGATCTGAACCCGAGTGGTGTTTTGTTATTGGACTTTTGTGCTCGTCACAGATTGTCCATAACGAACACCATGTTCAAGCATAAGGGTGTCCATATGTGCACTTGGCACCAGGACACCCTAGGTCGCAGTTCCATGATCGACTTTGTAGTTGTGTCATCGGATTTGCGGCCTCATGTTTTGGACGCTCGGGTGAAGAGAGGGGCGGAGCTTTCTACCGATCACCACCTGGTGGTGAGTTGGCTGCGATGGTGGGGGAGGATGCCGGACAGACCTGGCAGGCCCAAACGCATTGTGAGGGTCTGCTGGGAACGTCTGGCAGAGTCTCCTGTCAGAGAGAGTTTCAATTCTCACCTCCGGAAGAACTTTGAACATGTCACGAGGGAGGTGCTGGACATTGAGTCAGAGTGGACCATGATCCGCGCCTCTATTGTCGAGGCGGCTGATTGGAGCTGTGGCCGCAAGGTAGTTGGTGCCTGTCGTGGCGGTAATCCTAGAACCCGTTGGTGGACACCGGCGGTGAGGGATGCCGTCAAACTGAAGAAGGAGTCCTATCGGGTTCTTTTGGCTCTTAGGACTCCGGAGGCAGGGGACAGGTACCGACAGGCCAAGCGGTGTGCGGCTTCAGCGGTCGCGTAGGCAAAAACTCGGACATGGGAGGAGTTCGGCGAGGCCATGGAAAACGACTTCCGGACGGCTTCGAAGCGATTCTGGACCACCATCCGCCGCCTCAGGAAGGGGAAGCAGTGCATTGTCAACACCGTGTATGGTGCGGATGGTGTTCTGCTGACCTCGACTGCGGATGTTGTGGATCGGTTGAGGGAATGCTTCGAAGACCTCCTCAATCCCACCGACACGTCTTCCTATAAGGAAGCAGTGCCTGGGGAATCTGTGGTGGGCTCTCCTATTTCTGGGGCTGAGGTTGCTGAGGTAATTAAGTAGCTCCTCTGTGGCAAGGCCCCGGGGGTGGATGAGATCCGCCCGGAGTTCCTTAAGGCTCTGGATGCTGTGGCGCTGTCTTGGTTGACAAGACTCTGCAGCATCGCGGGGACATCGGGGGCGGTACCTCTGGATTGGCAGACCGGGGTGGTGGTTCCTCTCTTTAAGAAGGGGAACCGGAGGATGTGTTCCAACTATCGTGGGATCACACTCCTCAGTCTTCCCGGTAAGGTCAGGTGTACTAGAGAAGAGGCTACGCCGGATAGTCGAACCTCGGATTCAGGAGGAACAGTGTGGTTTTCGTCCTGGTCGTGGAACTGTGGACCAGCTCTATACTCTCTGCAGGGTCCTTGAGGGTGCATGGGAGTTTGCCCAACCAGTCTACATGTGCTTTGTGGACTTGGAGAAGGCATTCCACCGTGTCCCTCGGGAGGTCTTGTGGGGAGTGCTCAGAGAGTATGGGGTATCGGACTGTCTGATTGTGGCTGTCCGCTCCCTGTACGATCAGTGTCAGAGCTTGGTCCGCATTGCCGGCTGTAAGTCGGACACGTTTCCAGTGAGGGTTGGACTCCGCCAAGGCTGCCCTTTGTCACCGATTCTGTTCATAACTTTTATGGACAGAATTTCTAGGCGCGGTCAAGGCGTTGAGGGGATCCGGTTTGGTGGCTGCAGGATTAGGTCTCTGCTTTTTGCAGATGATGTGGTCCTGATGGCTTCATCTGGCCAGGATCTTCAGCTCTTACTGGATCGGTTCGCAACCGAGTGTGAAGCGACTGGGATGAGAATCAGCACCTCCAAGTCCGAGTCCATGGTTCTCGCCCGGAAAAGGGTATGCCATTTCCGGGTTGGGGAGGAGACCCTGCCCCAAGTGGAGGAGTTCAAGTACCTAGGAGTCTTGTTCACGAGTGAGGGAAAAGTGGATAGTGAGATTAACAGGCGGATCGGTGCGGCATCTTCAGTAATGCGGACGCTGTATCGATCCGTTGTGGTGAAGAAGGAGCTGAGCCGGAAGGCAAAGCTCTCAATTTACCGGTCGATCTACGTTCCCATCCTCACCTATGGTCATGAGCTTTGGGTTATGACTGAAAGGACAAGATCACAGGTACAAGCGGCCGAAATGAGTTTCCTCCGCCGGGTGGCGGGGTTCTCCCTTAGAGATCAATCAATCAATCAATCAATCAATGTTTATTTATATAGCCCTAAATCACAAGTGTCTCAAAGGGCTGTGATAGGGTGAGAAGCTCTGCCATCCGGGGGGAGCTCAAAGTAAAGCCACTGCTCCTCCACATCGAGAGGAGCCAGATGAGGTGGTTCGGGCATCTGGTCAGGATGCCACCCGAACGCCTCCCTAGGGAGGTGTTTAGGGCACGTCCAACCGGTAGGAGGCCACGGGGAAGACCCAGGACACGTTGGGAAGACTATGTCTCCCGGCTGGCCTGGGAACGCCTCGGGATCCCCCGGGAGGAGCTGGACGAAGTGGCTGGGGAGAGGAAAGTCTGGGCTTCCCTGCTTAAGCTGCTGCCCCCGTGACCCGACCTCGGATAAGCGGAAGAAGATGGATGGATGGATGGATGATGATGCAACTAACAAAGGCAATGTCAATTCAACCAGTTTACAATTGATAGACTGTTTATTGTTAAAGCTACAAATCTATGCAGATTTTAAAAAATTGTTTTTTTAATAATGAAAATTATTCAGAATATTTAAAAAATATATCTATTAAAAATGATGATGCAACTAATGGAGGCAACGTCAATTCAACCAATATGCAATTTATAGACAATTTTTGATTGTTAAAGCTACAAATATACGCATGTTTTTTTAAAGAAAATATTATTTCAAAATGTTTATATATAAATACATTTAACATTTTTCTAAATATTTAATTATTTTGTAAAATGAAAAATTATAATGCAACTAACAGAGGCAATGTGAATGCAATTAATTGACTATGTCTAACTGTTGAATCTACAAATCTTGGCAGATTATTTAAAATGTAAATAATTTAAATAATAACAATTTTTCAGAAAATTTTATATATATATATTTTTTAATTGCAAAAGCGATGTCAATTCAACCAGTTTGCAATGTATACACTGTTTAATTGTTTAAACTACTAATCAATGCAGATTTTTTATTAAAGTTTTATCAAAAAATGTTTGTTTTTTTAATACTAATGGGAATTATTCTGAATATAATTTTTGTATTATTTTTTTAATTGTTATTATTTTTCAGATTATTTAAAATTAAAGTTTTTTTCTAAAATGTATTTTTTTCAAATAAATTTAATTATTCAGAATTTTCATTGATAATATGTATTTTTTTCTAACTAAAAATGGTGGCCAGATAAATAGACATCGCTTAATGGTTGTAAAGTATGGATCAATGGGAAAGGTTCAATGTGTGCAGGCTAAATCACAGACGACCTCCCCTTTTATTAGGGACGGGCCTGCAGCTTGGATGCTGCCTGTAACATGAAACTGCCCGCAGAGCTGATTTGAATGGCAGTGGACGAAGGAGTGTGTGCATTGGTGCCTTTGGGCCACATCATAGTATAGTACATCAGCCTATTTAAACTAGGGTGGGGGTGGGTATAATTGTTTCCACCATTGTGCACCTGTTCAGGAACCAGGAAGTGATTCTGTGGGGGTGGTCGAGATTAGGTCAGAGGTCACAGACAGGGGGAGAGGGGTGGAAGACACTGTCAAGCTGAAAAAGACAAAAAAAGTATTACTGCTGGTTTTTGCAGCATACAACCTATCATAGCAATCCTTAGATACCTTGCAAATCTGCTACTTTTATGATAATCCCTCCAAAGATGCTCTAGCTAGGATTAGAATATATACACATGCACATGTAATCTGTGCAAATACGCCTCGTGTTGAAATGTTGAAAGAGCCATATTGGACCAAAAATACAAAAGCAAATCTGTCTGGAGCCGCAAAAAAATAAAAGCCTTATGTAAGTCTTACAATGAAGGCAACACATGATGGTTGTGTAAACTTTGATAGTAGGCTAATTGACCATTAGCCTACTATCAAATTAGCCTTTGATGGTAGGCTAATTATATTAGCCTACTATCAAAGGCTGACGAAAATATTTGTTACAGAAATGTTGTATATAAATTTTTGTTCTACACATTTGTACAACTTTGGAATCATTAGTAAAATCATTTATCACTTATAAAATGAAGGCTTCTAACAGGATCAGATAATTCCTAGAAATTACTGGCTTAGAATGGCCAAAGTTATAGATGTGTGTGTCAAAGTTAAAGGAAACGGCAGGCTGTCTTCTTCTAATGGTTTTATTAACATTTTTGGCAAGCTGGGTAATGTTTGCTGTGGTCTGGAACAACATGGCACACAAACAACTATGAGAAATGTAGCCAATATTACATATAGATAATGTGTCATGAGACATGCAAATGTAAATTAAAGGACATAAGTAAAGGAAATCCATTGAGCTCAAATATACCCACAAACGAGGCATAATGATGCAATATGTACATCCATCCATCCATCCATTTTCTACCACTTGTCCCTTTTGGGGTCGCGGGGGGTGCTGGAGCCTATCTCAGCTGCATTCGGGCGGAAGGCGGGGTACACCCTGGACAAGTCGCCACCTCATCACAGGACCAACACAGATAGACAGACAACATTCACATTCACACACTAGGGACCATTTAGTGTTGCCAATCAACCTATCCCCAGGTGCATGACAGCTAGCCTAAATAGCCTGTTAGCATCGATTAGCTTGCAGTCATGGATTGACCAAATACGCCTGATAAGCACTCCAGCAAATCAATAAAATCAACAAAACTCACCTTTTTGCATTCACACACAGCATAAAACGTTTGGTGGACAAAATGAGACAAAGAAGGAGTGGCATAAAACACGTCTTTCTGTGGCAGCATCGGAGAAATTTGTACATGTAAACAAACTACGATGAGTTCAAGGATAGCTGAAATTAGTAGGACAAAACGGTGCTCGCCAAATACTCTCATCAGTGAAGCATGTATAACATAAACAATGGGATTTCTCACAATTAAGAAGGTTTGTGTCATGTTTGTCCTCCTACAGAAAATATATTAAAACAAAAGTTTTTTTTTTTCTTCATCTTTTTCCATTTTCACACATCTCTGGAAGAGGTCCAGGGAGCCACTAGGGCGGTGGTAAAGAGCCGCAGGTTGCTGACCCCTGGCCTAGTGGGCATGGGGACCCCTCCTGTTTTCCACCCGACCATTAAAAATCTCCAAAGAGCCAAATAGCCTCCTCTATTTCCTCTTACAGCCTTTTGAAGCCAAATACTTTTGTTTGTCCAAGCCAAGATAAGCTTTTATCTTTATGAAACTGAAGTGTGCCGTTTGATTTGCTTATCTCGCCAAACAATGGCTACCTGCCTCGATTTAAAGGCCGGGCCTTTGCATCTGTCTTCACGTGGTTTTTGTTTTCTGCGCATCCCATTTGCAGCCGATTACAAGGAGAGCTTCAACACGATCGGCAACATCGAGGAAATCGCCTACAACGCCATCTCCTTCACCTGGGACGTCAACGAAGAGGCCAAGGTAGGAAATTTACTGTACATTTTTTCCCAGAAACCGGTCGGTTATGTTTACTCTTGCCAGAGGCGTGTCGTAAACGGGAAAGCAGTGGGACGGGTTTTTTGTCTTTTTTGCTGATTCAGTTGTTGGCAAACAAGCGCAAAGTGGACAAATGAATCCTGACAACTGATAGAATTGTACAAACAACACAACGCTTGTGAAACGTGATGAATCAAGACAACTAGCCAGAAACACTTCATGTTAATTACACTTGATGATAATTCACATTAGAGTCAAGCTTTTCTGACTGCAATCGCCAGATAGCAAACAGTTGTTAACTGTTATGAGGGTTAGCATGCTAGCATAATCTCACAAGCGTCATAGTCTACGAAAAACACTCGCAAAAATAATAGACTCAATGCATTTAATAAATTCATCATCTTGCACTTTTTTAATCTTTCTGGAACAAAGATTACATATAATTTAAAAACATAGTAGGCGGCCCATTAGCATTAGCTTGTAGCTAATAAATAAATAAATCTTATTAAAGTGAACAAATTTACCCGGAATACAATACATTTTTAGTATTATTATTATTACTACATGTTACAATTCAATAATAAGAGCAAGAGGGTTTTTTGCTGATTCAGTTGTTTGCAAACAAGCACAAAGCGGACAAATGAACCATGACAACTGATAGGATTGTACATACAAAATGAATTAATTAAAACAACTAGAGAATATTAATTCCACTTAATGATAGTTAATTCAGCATTTACTCCAGCTTTTCTGACTAGAATCGTCAGCTAGCCAACAGTTGTTATCAACGGTTATGAGCGTTAGCATGCTAGCATAATCTCCTTGTCTACAAAAAAACACCCGCAAAGATAATAAATTCAATAATACACTTTACAAATCAATCATCTTGGACAACTTCATTCAACAAGGTAACATTTCACTTCAAAACAATGTTAACGGCTGCTTTTAGCATTAGCTTGTGGCTAAAGAAGACAGAATGTTCATTGAGGTGAACAAACCCGCCTGAAATACAATACATTTTTTTGTTTTATTTTCATCGTGAGACAACATAGAGTATTTAAGGTGATTTTTTTTTAAGGAAAAACCCATTTTTTACATTTTAAGCTTCAATGACAGCCACAATGATAAGATGAAGAGGGGTTTTTTTTGTTTTTGTTTCTGATTCAGTTGTTGGCAAACAAGCGCAAAGTGGACAAATTAAACAACACGACACTTGCCAAACTTAATGAGAATATTCATTGCACTTGATGATAATTCACCATTTACTCCAGCTTTTCTGACAAAAATGGTCAGATATCAAGCAGTTGTTATCAACGGCTATTAGCTTAAGCATGCTAGCATAATTTAATTTTAATTTTCCTGACGGAACTCTCCTGAAGGAATCAATAAAGTACTATCTATCTATCTATCTATCTATCTATCTATCTATCTATCTATCTATCTATCTATCTATCTATCTATCTATCTATCTATCTATCTATCTATCTATCTATCTATCTATCTATCTATCTATCTATCTATCTATCTATCTAATCTCAATAGCCTTCTAGTCTACAAAAAACACCCGCAAACATAATAAATTCAATAATACACTTTATAAATCAATCATCTTGGACAACAAAATGGTAAAATTTCACTTCGAAACATTGTTAGCGACTACTATTAGCATTAGCTTGAGGCTAAAGATAGTCCAGGGCCGATATTCGATAAGTAAGTTAAGTTAAGTTAAAGTACCAATGATAGTCACACACACACTAGGTGTGGCGAAATTATTCTCTGCATTTGACCCATCACCAGTGTTGGGTTAGTTACTGAAAACCAGTAACTAGTTACAGTTACTAGTTACTTGATTTCAAAAGTAACTCAGTCACTAACTCAGTTACTTACACCAAAAAGTAATGCGTTACTGTGAAAAGTAACTATTTAGTTACTTCTTCCCCCCCCCCTTTTTTTAAGGCTCCCATTAATGCCCTTTTAGCCTTCATTTCAGTACTGTTATTGCACTGGAGAATAATACAATGTGTTGATCAACTTGACATGCATTTGCATCACTGAACTCTGCTAAGCAATGTGGTCTACATACAACACACAAAGCCAAAGATATGTTTCAAAGGGCCAATTTATTTCAGGCCAGAACAAATTGACAAAACTATTTTAAATAGCTGCAACATAATGGCACTTTAACTTTAACTTTAAGTAGATAGGATCTTTGATACAAGACACAACTTACATTTAACTAAAATGTTATTTTCTTTGTGCTCGACAAAAGAAAAGTATTGAGAATGTCTCCATGTTAAAAAACTCGACTTCTGGCTTCGCCATGATGTCTTGTTAGTTGTTATGAGAGTAGCGTATGTGTGTGTGTGTGTGTGTGTGTGTGGCCCTTTAAGATATGACAGCATGTGAGCTGAGTGACGTCAGTGAGTGAGTGGGCGAGAGAAGTGAGGGACCGGCGACAGTGAGTGCGTGCAGGTGCTCTAGCTTGGTGGATGGCTGCGTCCAATAAAGTCACAAAGTTGCAACAAACCGCCGGCCTCGTCATTCACCCTCAGCTGTAAAGACCCACTGCCGGGTAAAGGTAAGGTTGTTAGCCCCGAAGTACATATACGTCTCCCCTGCGCCCCTCAACTACGGTATCGTTCCTTTTAGCAGTTCTACGCGTTTCTACCATAGCGGAAAAAACAGAAGGGGGTGAATTATCTTGCCCTCATTAAGTGTCTTTGACTAAATACTATGTTTACACTGCAGGCCAAAGTGGCCCAAATCAGATTTTTTTGAGATCAGATTTTTTTCAAGCTGACTGTTCACTGCAAGTAAAATATAATTTTTATCACATAAACGTGCACACGCCCCAATGTGGCCTCGACGTCAAATTTAATAAAGTGAAAACAAAGGAGGCAGCACGGTAGTACAGGGGTTAGTGCATGTGCCTCACAATACGAAGGTCCTGAGTAGTCCTGAGTTCAATCCCGGGCTTGGGATCTTTCTGTGTGGAGTTTGCATGTTCTCCCCGTGACTGCGTGGCTTCCCTCCGGGTACTCCGGCTTCCTCCCACCTCCAAAGACATGCACCTGGGGATAGGTTGATTGGCAACACTAAATTGTCCCTAGTGTGTGAATGTGAGTGTGAATGTTGTCTGTCTATCTGTGTTGGCCCTGTGATGAGGTGGCGACTTGTCCAAGGTGTACGCTGCCTTCCGCCCGAATGCAGCTGAGATAGGCTCCAGCACCCCCCGTGACCCCAAAAGGGACAAGCGGTAGAAAATGGATGGGATGGATGGAAAACAAAGGAAGTTGACTGAGAGGAAGTCGCTATTACTACAAAATAAAAAGTCGCAACATCTTTTTTCCGTGAAAGTAAATGAAAGTGATATAATGTATGAATGGGTGTATATAGTGTAAAATACTTGGGAGGGTTGTAATCTTTTTATGGCTGTTAAGTAGGGGAGACACGGACATCAGCTTGGATCTACGGGAGCTTTATTTTTCAACTCACATGTAAGCAAATGCCGATCCATTTCAGCTGGCGACTGCGTCTTTCCGGCGCACACGAATGACGTAGCTCGCCCAAAGCTGACGATTAAAATCACATGCAGGTCACAATAAAGTCGCATTGCATTTAGACTGAAGTCACATTTGAATCAGATTCCAATGGGATTCAGGAGTACCTCCTGATGTGGCCTGAATCAGATGCCAAAAGATCAGATTTGAAGCACTTTGGAGCGTTTAGACTGGCAAAAAAAATCAGATCTGTGTCACTTGAGGGCGGAAAAATCCGATTTGGTGTGCAGTGTGAACGGGGCCTTTGTGAAGCGACGCGGGGGCCCTGGCCCGTTAGCATCACACAGTGCAACCAGTTAGCATGTAGCAGCTAAGATGGACAAAATGATCACAAAACCAAATGCCACCGCACCAAAACAGTGCAAAATGGTGTGCGGTTAAATACATCGCCAAAGACATGCTGTCATTTATTACTGCTATAAAACTAGTATTTTTTAAAAGTGCTGTCATGTTGTCATGTCATGTCGGTGTTCCTCACTCGGAATCTGCCAAACTTAATTTTGTTTTGCAAATGAGCTGTTAATACATCTGTTTAAACTGTGGTCTTTATATTGTTACTCTGCACTTTTGTTTAAGAAGGTCCTGACCTGATTGTCAGTTAAGTAATGTACTACTCAACCTCTGCCTGCATGTTCAATATTGAAGTGCAACTTTGTCAACACTTTATTTAGCTATTTTATTTATTGTTATGGTTGTGTATATTCGAGCCCCCCGCACCCTCATCCCCTCCTTAAAATATATTGTTGCTTTTAGTTGTAATGTTTGTTCAAGTGCAAGATTTTGCTAACAAAGTCTATTTTATTATTGCTTGTATGTTTTTTAAATTTTTTTATTATAAACGTTTTCATTTCAGTTGCAACGTGAAAATACACTAGAAACACAAGTTTATTGCATTTGAAAGGATATACTTGCATTATTAGTGTGTATTATCATTAAATCAATGGTTAATTTGGTCTCATAAAAATAATGTCAATAATATCGTTTATCGGCATTCATTTCTTGGTAAATAACATCGTCAAGCAAAATTTTTTATTGTCCCTAGCTAAAGAGGATATAAAGTCATTGAGGTGAACAACAATATTTTTGTCTTATTTACATCATGAGACAAAAGAGACGAGTATGTAATGTGTACATTTTTAAAGATAAAACCCAATTGTTATATTTTAGACTTCAATGACCGCCAAACAATAATAAGAGGAAGAGAAAAACATCACTTCCTGTTTACCAGAGTATCAAAAAAGATGACACAATAAGTTAAATAATCAAATTAATGTATTAATGCTGTATATTGAAATGAGTATTTATCTTAATTCTGAGGTGTTTTCGCGTCCCGGTAATGACAGCTTCAACGTGATACCCTTAAATGTGTATGTCCTGTACTTTTCTCCTTTGTCTTCGATGTGTGTGTTTGTGGGTGTGTATAGCCCACTCCTTTGTAACCGCTCCTTAAACTGGAGCAAGCTTGCCGTTTGAACTCCAGGGGCCCCCAAGGGCCAACACACACACACACACACACACACACACACACACACACACACACACACACACACACACACACACACACACACACACACACACACACACACACACACACACACACACACACACACGCACACACACACACTAACCTCCGTCCCCACCCTGTCTTGTTTGTTTTGCCCTCGTTTCTGTGTGAATGCCAGTGTGAGTGTGCGAGTGTGTATTACGTGGCTCTTTTATTGCAATGAGGGGACAAAGAGTAGCTGGAGGAAATCCAAGCGCACTTCTCTGGGACAATATTTACTTTTCCTGGCTCTACATCTTTTTTTTCCTTCCATACACATTGCTCCTTTTCTCTTTTAAACTGCAGGTGGATTAGCTGCCCTCCTAATAGCACAAGCATTTGTTCCAAATATTCTACTAAACAAATAAAATATAGGTTTTATTAATTTGTTATAGTTATTGATCATAGCTGGTACAATTTATAGCCCCCTTTTGTGGGTGTTATTTGTCTTAAATTACTTGTAATAATTACTTGAAAAAGATTATAATCTGTTCCGTATCCAATATGGATATAAAGGAAGGAGGAGTGTGTGACTGTGATTCTCATTTTCAGACCTGTTGTAATGAGAAACTGCAATGTAAAGGTGTGACTATGCATTAAAAAAAATTAAAACAAAATTAAACCTAAAAAAAGCACAAAATCAAATTAAAAACATTATTACTGTATTTAAAAAAAAAAAATCTACAGTTCACAATAAACCATTTTGACCGATCATATTTAAATACAGAAGGAGTTTGAGGTTTTACATTTTCTTTTACAAAAAGATTTTTAGAAATTAAATGTTTGATAGGTATTGTTTTATTATATTTAGCTTTTTGCACAATGATGATGTATTGCTTCATATAATTCAAAATCAAAAGCAGAATAACAGTTTGACCTTTGACCTCACTCCATGTTTTAAAAAAAATCCAAATGAATAGGGTTATTATTGCATTGCCATTGAAAATAAATTATAATTTAACATTAAATATTTGGCATATTTTTTGGTTGGTATATGTGAAAAATATAGCCAAGCCATAATAATACATATTAAATATTAATAATCATTTATTTTTTAAAGCACTTCTGAAAAACTCAAAGACACTTTACATGGTAAATAAAAAAAATTGTGTATGTAATAGTGAATATAAAAAAATAAAACCAAACAAACAGAACCAACGCATATAGTTAAGAATAAATCAATATGCACTGTATATATTATCAATTACACAAGTTTACCGTGACATCTCCCCCCTCCTCTTCAGATCTTCATCACGGTCAACTGCCTGAGCACGGACTTCTCGTCGCAGAAAGGCGTTAAGGGTCTTCCTCTGATGATCCAGATAGACACGTACAGCTACAACAACCGCAGCAACAAGCCGCTGCACAGGGCCTACTCGCAGATCAAGGTTTTCTGTGATAAGGCAAGTCATCCCCGACCTGGAGTGCATAGATCCATACATAATCAATGTACAGTATTGGCATATCTATTGGAGGGGGTTGATTAATAGTCCCAAACCAATACTTTTGTCCATAAAGTGTAAGTATGTAAGTGTGTAAGTGTAAGGTTGAGTATGCATAAACCAGAGCTTTGGCATAAACATAACAAGTGCTCCCTCTAGCGGTGGTACCTGCACAATGTATTTGCACTCGCATTACTTAGTAAATTTTCATTTACACCTTTTTTTCTCTCTTTCTCAGGGAGCTGAGCGCAAGATAAGAGACGAGGAGAGAAAACTGCTGCGCAAGAAGTCGAAAGGTCTGACAGCTCTTTTTTTTTCAGTTAAATTTAGCTCAATTCAGCATCACGTATAAGCTATTTATTGATTAATATGACATGCTTGATCATTTCATTTCCCAGGTAAAGATGGAGGTGTGATAACAGTCCCCAAAAAGTCAGACGTAACATATTTCAAGATTATGACTGACCTGGAAGCACAGCCCGTCCTCTTCATTCCTGACGTCCACTTTGGCAACCTGCAGAGGGCCGGACAGGTACACATGATTATGAAAATAATAATAATACAAAAAATACAGCAGTTAAAATACTATTTAAACATTTGAAATCACAAAAAATATTATACGTACATTTAAAAAATGTGTTAAAAACAGAAAGTCAAAGTATTTTAAAAGAAAGGGTTTTCAGTAAAATAGCATAAAAAGTGAAGACACGTGAAATCAAAATAAAAGACAATAGTTGTATTCAAATTAAAGACACATTTAAAATCAAAATAAGACAATAGTTGTCTTTTATTTGGTTAGGAACCATATTACATGGCCCGCTTTCCTCCATTAAGAAATTAAATTAGAAAATAATGAACTATCAAATTTATTGGTCATATTTTTACTATGCATACACAATTTTACATATTTCCGGGTGATTTATTTAAATCCCTTTTTGCTTTATTTACAATTGATGAATTTATGTATATCAGTCATTTCAAAAGAGTTAAAACAGATCAAGGAAAAATAGGGTCAATAGGAATAGCTTTTATTTGTGCTCTTAACTTGTTGTTGTTGTTGTTTTAAGGTGTTCACCTTCAACGCAGAGGAGATTGAGCGAGAAGGGTGAGTGTGCGCCCAAACAGAAAGTGTCATTTACATCAAACAAATAGCAGCTATGCAAAAAGACCGTGCATGGGCAGGAAGCGGCATACACGCAAATGCTACCAAAATGGGCAATTATACAATTTGTTTTCTTTTAATACATACTATATCTTCTTTCTCAGGAGCGTGCTGGTGAAGAGGATGTTCAGGCCGTCGGATGAAGACTTGTGTCCGTCGCCGCAGAAACAGATCAAGGAGGAGACGCACAAGAGAGGTACAAGAGAGACAGATGGGAGTACCCAACGCTCAATGGCCACTTCATTAGGCACACCTGCACTGCTATCTCAAGAATTCCCTTTAAAAACTGGCCATTTAAAAAACTTCATACTAATTGTAGTTTGCAGTAGGGCTGCACAATTAATCATCAGGTTATTTATAATTACTGTATTTTCCGGACCATAGGGCGTACCGGATTATAAAGTGCACTGTCGATGAATGATCTATTTTCATATATAAGGCGCACCGGATTATAGGGCGCATTAAAGGAGTCATATTAGTATTATTTTTTTCTAAATGTAAAACACTTCCTTGTTGTCTACATAACATGTAATGGTGTTTTTTTGGTCAATATGTTGCATAGATGATGTTTTACAGATCATCTTCAAGCCGCTTTCTGACAGTCGCTTCCGGATGCGCCGTTTTGTGGGCGGTCTTATTTTCGTGGTTCACTTTCGGCAGCGTCTTCTCCCTGTCATTTTTGTTGTAGCGGTGTAGCGTGCAAGGACGGGAGTGGAAGAAGTGTCAAAAGATGGAGCTAACTGTTTGAATGACATTCAGACTTTACTTAAATCAATAACGGAGCAGCATCTCCTCATCCGTAAACAACAACAATGTGTCCCGTGAAAAACCGTCCGACCGGAACTCTAATAACTAAAGTTCCTAGGGTGAATAATGCAAACTCACTACACCATTATGTTTTAGCGCTTTCATGATGAGTTTACTGACAGATATAAGTAAGAAGATGAATGCCCCTTAACAAGAAAATAAAGAAAAAGAAGAACCTTATCGACTGTGGCTTTTGCATAATATTGCGAATCAAAACGCCAGATAAGGTCTTACTTTTTACACACACATTAATAAAACTCCTAGGTTGAAGCACATCAAACGGTGCAGCCTACTACACATGTTGCTTATGTTTGACTGCCATCTACTGGTCACACTTATCATTACAACATGTACCAAATGAAATTGCTTCAAGGTGGGAAAGCTCGACCAAACTTATTCCTTACATTAGGCGCACCGGGTTATAAGGCGCACTGTCGAGTTTTAAGGAAAAAAAAGGATTTTCAGTGCGCCTTATAGTCCGGAAAATACGGTAGTGGGATAACGTATCCGCAAGAGGCAGAGTTTTTTTTTTCTCTGTCGTCACCGGCATTTGAGTGACAAACATGTTCGCCAATCAGAATTGTTGAGCCTTGCGTTTGTCTCTCGCTTTAAACAGGGAGAAAGAGGCTTCACTCTGTGCATCGCGCTCAGCACCTGAGCGTGTTTATTTTACAGTAGAATTATTTGAACACATTGAGCCCTCTTTTCAGTCATTCACAATCTTGAGCAGGGCGCCGGCTTTACACACAGAGGAAGCACGACCGACAGAGAGCCTTGCAACTTAACTCGCCAGTAACAAGTTCCCCAAGTAACAAAATTAGGAGGAAGAAATGTGATTACAAAGCCAAATGTCTCGTTGTGGAAATATTTCAGCTTTAAATCGGATGAGCAATATTAGCCATCAACACGGACGGACAAGTGAGAATGCCGTGATCACGTGATACAGTCCAGAAATTCAATTCAACACTTGTCAAATTAACCCCCAGCCCCCCCTTCCCCGAGTAACCCACAATTATAATATATATTTAAAAAAAATTTAAATTAATAAACTAGGGGGAAAAACATGCATGATTCAAGTAAGTACAGGCAAACATTGACATGAAGGCACAGACAACTGCACTCCTGAGGGTCCCTAACACGGTGCAGCAACACACAAAAGCAGACAAAAGGCTCATCAATTATCTACCCTTTAATTACTCTTCAATCGGGGTTGATGATCAGTCTCCTTTACATGTTTTAGGAAACCACCCCATACTTCCTGAAACTTCACAGAACAACTGTTCAATATCAGCCTAATTTTCTCCAGTTTGAGAAAATAAAGAATATCTCTAATCCAGCGGGTGTGGCGGATGGGGCTGCAGCCTTCCAATTTAGCACAACGAGTCTTCTAGCCAACAAAGTAGTAAATGCTAGTACCAAGTTTTTATATATATATATATATATATATATATATATATATATATATATATATATATATATATATATATATATATATATATATATATATATATATATATATATAATATATAATATATATATATATATATTCAGTATATATGCACAGTATGTGTATATATATATATATTTATATATATATGTGTATATATGTACATATATATACATATATATATATATATATATATATGCATGTGTACATATATATATATATATATATATATATATATATATATATATATATATATATATATATATATATATATATATATATATATATATATAGTTACTTTGCATGTTGTCGGCTTTTAGCCCAATGCGGCCCCCTAGTATGTTCTATACTTACTATAATTATAAAACAGCCCTGCACATCACAATGGCGGCTACAGTTTCGATGTTAAAAGATGATAACAATTATTTGAAAATGTGTGGCGGGCTGGATTGAACATTTTAACGGGCCGTATTTTGCCCAGGTCTACTGTGGACAAAAGATCTGAGTCTGTCTGCATAAAGCCAAATATTTTTAAATGAGATTATTACATATTGTGTTCTTGAAACAAGAATATGTTGATTGACAGTCTAAAAGTAACATGCTATCCTTCACTTGTTATTTTCAGTTTTTATGCATTTTTATGTATAAAATATAAAAATTGTAAATCGAATCGCAATCACAATTTTGGAGGGAATAATTGCAATTAGGTTTTTTTCTCCAAAAATTGCAGTGGTTTGTAATAAAAAAACAGTGCCAATAATTTTACAGCAATTAGTTTTTTGCTATCAGCAGCCATAGTAACTTTATGTAAAACATGATGTGGTGATGGAACAAATGCTTACAGTAGAGATTATAAGCATTTCTGGGTTAAGTGTTTTGCTGTTTTGAATTTCAGTTTGAGTTTGTGTCTATTTTGAACATGCATGCATACAACATGATACATCACAATTTCCAGTTTCTCTATTCAACTTGTTCAAAGAGGAGTAGGAAGAAGCAGAGCTTATTTAATCCTACCCTTTTTCCTTTACCTAGCAGTTGCTAAAACTTTTGTTTACTTCCTGGTCTCAATTTATTCACAATATACTCCATAAGTAATAACAATAAAAATAAATAAACAATAATTAGTGAAGTAAGTTATATTTCATATGGTGAGATGAGTAAGATTATCAAGAACATTAATGGATGGATAAATTAAATTCTGAATGTTTATCATGGTTCTTCTTCTTTGTACTTTGGTAAACACTTAAAGTTTGAAGAGTTTCTTGAAGTGGATCATATTAGTTACTAATATGATAGTACATTGTTTGATTTCTTTGCTTAATCCATTCCATAATTTAATTCCACATACTGATATACTGAAGGTCTTAAGTGTTGTACGTGCATACAAATGTTTTAAATTACATTTTTCTCTAAGATTATATTTGTCCTTTTTTGTTGAAAAGAATTGTAAGTAGCAGGTTATAGTTTGCTTTGTGTATAATTTTAGCTGTTTGCAAATTCACTATGTCGTGGAATTTCAGTATTTTCGATTCAATGAATAAAGGGTTTGTATGTTCTCTATATCCAACATTATGTATTATTCTAACTAATCTTTTTTGTAATACAGTTAATGAATGAAGAGTACTTTTGTAGTTATTTCCCCATATGTCTGCACAATAACTCAGATATGGTAACACTAGCGAGCAGAAGAGAATATAGAGTGATCTTTGGTCTAGATTCTCAACATGTTTTGCTTTTGTTTTAGGTTTTTTTTGTTTTGAAGAATTGAACAGGGGGCCGCAGGTTGCTTCCTACAGAGCTTAGGACAAATAAAAACATATTGGCCATAAAAGCGTACTGCACGGGTCATTTAATTCCCCTACATTTTTTTAGCATCTTTTTAATGTGAATTTGACCTTTTTTAGCGACATAAAAAGGGTCACAAAATTAAAAACAGCTCTGAGTATGATGCAGTGCACTTTTAATAATTAAAGTTAAAGTACCCATGATTGTCACACACACACTAGGTGTGGCGAAATTATTCTCTGCATTTGACCCATCACCCTTGATCACCCCCTGGGAGGTGAGGGGAGCAGTGAGCAGCAGCGGTGGCCACGCCCGGAAATCATTTTTGGTGATTTTACCCCCAATTCCATCCCTTGATGCTGAGTGCCAAGCAGGGAGGTAATGGGTCCCATTTTTATAGTCTTTGGTATGACTCGGCCGGGGTTTGAACTCACAACCTACCGATCTCAGGGCGGACACTCTAACTAATGAGCATATTGTTGAAATAACGCCTCTCTGATAGTGTCGAGCAAAGCAGATTGTGCAGGTGTACCTAATATTGTTGCCAGTATATACAATATCACACCTCCCTCTCCTTGCAGTGTTGTTGTACGTCCGCAAAGAGACAGACGAGGTGTTTGACGCGTTGATGCTCAAGTCTCCAACACTCCACGGCCTCACAGATGCGGTGAGTGGCGGCCCGTGTCGCTTAAACCCGGGCAACAAGGACGAGTCAGCATGTTATATTCTTATATTTTTAGATATCGGAGAAATACGGAGTGGTGGCCGAAAAGATCGCCAAAGTGTACAAGAAAAGCAAAAAAGGGTGAGAGGGGATATACTGTAAACAACTTTCTCTTAAGTGTCTTTTTAATGTGAAAGGTTAACACGTTCCTGTTCCAGCATCCTGGTCAACATGGACGACAACATCATTGAGCATTATTCCAACGAGGACACCTTCATCCTGCACATGGAGAGCCACGCCGACGCCTACAAGGTGACGCTGACGGAGATATGACAGCAGGGAAAAAGGGGCAACCTCTTCCTGTAACATCCAAAAAGACTGCCGGTGATTGGCTGACACTGTGCTCTGGTGGGGAACTGTTACATTGGTCCTGAAAGGCAGAAATAACAAAGCACAGATTCACGGATCCACTCCATTTCCACTCCTTTTGTTTTGACTGTATAAAATGTGTTATTGTGTACATACTTGATTTGTATTGCCCATCAGGAGTGAGAGGATGCCTGATGAAAACTGTCTTTGCAATAGTTTGAACTCATTCCTAATTATCAGCTTAGTTTGTATGTCTGCCTTTATATTTGTTTGGTTTTATAGCTGTTTTATTATTTATTGATGCTTTGCAGTATATCCATCGATTTCAAGTTCTTCACATTTCAGTGACTTAACAGGAAGTCAAGAGCCTTCCTGTGAAAAAAAAAAAAAAAAAAGCTTTTGTATTGCAGATTTGACCATACACGTCACCACCAGTATTGGCAATTAACTCCATGAATACTTTTAACCATCTTTTAATGGCACTCACTTTTTCCTGGATCTTATGACCTAATAATAAACAGTGCAATGGGTAAAAAAAACAACTAAACGTTTACATTATTGCACTTACACTATCTGATCTCAGGAAGCAAAAGAACGTCAGGATGTTTACTCTGCTTCGTGTATGTGTGCACTGGTTTTAAAGATACCTTGACTTAAGAGTGCCCCAACTTGAGAGTGTTTTGAGATAAGAGCTGTTTCTTGGCTAATTGTTACGCTGTAAGTTGCGAGCAAAGATTTGAGTTACGAGGCCACAGTGAACTCCGTAAGATCCCTGCAAAACATCCGGTCTTACTCACGAGCTTTAGGGATTTAACGGTAAACGCTGTAATGATAACCCGCGGTAAAATTCCTGACGGTTAGAATACATAAATAATTTTGATTACAAAAAAAACGTCATTTATTAATGCTTTTAGGCAACACTGCTTATTTCCTGGATACAGAGTTAGGGCATCGTTCGGCTTGAAAAAAAAATGGCGGAACTCAACTATATAGACTTTGCGACTGAGATTTCCCCTCGGTGTAGACAGAGCCAAGCGCTTGGTTCGACTTCATTTTCCCTCGCTTCATTTCTGTGCAGTCTCGGCGTGCGTTAAGGAGAGCACTGTTATTTTTAGATGGCGACAGGTGTTGACGTTATTGGAGACAGACGCATCTGTCTCACACTAAAAATATACAGCGAAGGAGAAAACGATTTGATGTTGCTTTTACTTTCTCAATACAGCGTCCATCAGCTGCTGACTGAGAGTTGATGAGGTGAGGAAACATGCAGCAGGCGATGTATCGTGAACGTTGCCACAACTTGTTTATAAAGTCTTAGGTTGTTTACTGGGATTTACTTTATTTAATTGCAACCTTTATCAGTGTTCCAATAACATCAATGTTAGCTATAATGTTTTGTCATCTCATCAAATTGAACGCAGGCTGTGAAGATTGTATATTCGATGTTGGAGGTATCACTCCTGTTTTTTTTGGCAGCCAAATTGTTGTACTGAATCACGGGGAGGTGGTGTTAGAGAAGAACACAATGTGTTTATTAGACTTTATCTTCATTAGCCAAACTGCTATGTTTTATATTGATATCAAAAAGTAAGCACCATGTTTTTTTTTACACTACTTGTGTTGTTATTATTTTAAAAACCACTCATGTGACATAGCATTTTGTTAATGTTTTATTGTGTATAGTTAATTCCTATACTACATATTTATGCTCAAACTCTTGATGGATTTGTCCCCATAAAGCATCTACATGTACATATGAATGTACATAACTTTAAAAAAATACCTCTCTTATCAAAATGTAAAAATAGAGATAAAGGCATCATGTAATGAGAAAAAGATGACACGTTGATACTATTGATAAACAGAAAACTAATAGTTTTCTTCAAATATATGGATAACGTTTATTTATGGCTTTTTTATGACACATTATAAATTACATGATGGCGTCACGTTCATGCCCCGCCCCAACTCTGTTTTACCTAACAATCAATAATCGTGATTTCAGTATTGATAAAAAAATTATCTCATTATTACTATGTATAAGACTAAATCTCATACATGAACATTATTTGTATCGATATGGACAAAAAATGCAGTTACGTTTTCATCAGGTGCCATCTTTCAGATTTTTTACAGTTGTTTTATTTTTTTTTAATGCTATCTTGCACAATTTTCACATTTATTTTAGTCATTTATATTACTATTTTGCTTCTGCCACATTACTTTGTTTATAATGCTTTTGTTGCTTTCATATGCACATTCAAATTCTACTTGAGGTCCATGAAACTGTGTTTTTATCTACAATAACGTTTATTCCACAAAGGAAATCATTTTGAATGTGTTGTTTGTGTTTTTATAAAAATAAAAATAAACTCTTATGCTTAAAGGCCATTGCTATAGTTATTATCAATTGTGCTAAAGTTGTACTTTTGAACCTGACAAAAGATTACAGTACGTTTTGAAAATTTGAGCACATTTAAAAATATTGCAATAATAATGATAACCGTGATCATTTTGATCACTATAACCGTGATAAGACATTTTCATAGCGTGACATCCCTAATTAGCCTATAGCAAGACACGGACATAACTTTGTTTTCCAACCGTGGGAAGGAAGAAAGTGAGTGTGAAGGACAGTGTTGAAAAGAAGTAGATGCTATTCATTGAATTAAAGCAACAAACTCAACAGTACATAAGGTTACTTCTGTACATGTTGAATGGGGGAGACGTCAGCAAGACAATCACTTAATTCTGAGACTATTAAATTGAGTCTTCCTCCACCACCAAAGTAAAGCTGACATCAAAGACATGCGCAGTAAAGATCATTCTAACCCGAATTTCGGACGATGTGTTTTCATGCACTTCATTACGAGTTACTTTGGGCATAAACCACCCGTCGGGATCGGAATAACATTTTTATTCGAACGTGTGTAATCAAGTTTACATGAAGCATTTTTGTTCCACTCAGTCTTTTAATCCGATTAAATGTGTCCATGTGCACAAAGCTAATAATGTCACACATGTTATATGTGCTGATGTTAGAAAGTCAGCGATAACAGTTTATTTCAAATCGTGCAGCTTCATTTGCTGCTGCTGTTCTCACCAGCACACGTGTGTTTCTTACACTGGTACTTGTAAGAGAATCTTTCAACACACACACTGCAACTCAACACTTTCTGTCCAGTGTGTGTTCTTATGTGTTTTACAAGTGCTGATCGGTCAGCAAAGCGTTTGCTGCAGTTTGAGCAGGAATATGGTTTATCACCAGTGTGTTCTTAAATGTACTTTCAAATATTGAGTTTGTGCAAAACCTTTACCACAGATTGTGCAGGAAAAAGGTTATTCTCCAGTGTGTATTCTGATGTGCATTTTCAAATGTTGCCTTTAAGTAAAATCTTTACCGCAGATTGAACAGGGAAATGTTTTTTCTCCAGTGTGTATTCTAATGTGTTTTCTCATCAAACTTTTATGTGCAAAGCCTCCGGGCTGATGATTTTAGGTTGTCCTGAAGAATTTGAAGGTAATCCTCCATTTTCATTGTATCATTTACTCTCTGTAAAGCACCAGTTCCATTGGCAGCAAAACAGGCCAAGAGCATAATATTTTTTGTTTCATCTGACCACAGAACTTTCCTCCAGAAGGTCTTATCTTTGTCCATGAGATGTCAGATGAAACAAAAATGTAGCTGTTTGGCCACAATACCCAACAATATGATTGGAGGAACAAAGGTGAGTCCTTTAATCCCAGGAACACCACCCTACCGTCAAGCATGGTGGTGGTAGTATTATGGTCTGGGCCTATTTTGCTGCCAATGGAACTGGTGCTTTACAGAGAGTAAATGGGACAATGAAAAAGGAGGATTACCTCCAAATTCTTCAGGACAACCTAAAATCATCAGCCCGGAGGTTGGGTCTTGGGCGTAGTTGGGTGTTCCAACAGGACAATGACCCCAAACACACGTCAAAAGTGGTAAAGGAATGGCTAAATCAGGCTCGAATTATGGTTTTAGAATGGCCTTCCCAAAGTCCTGACTTAAACGTGTGGACAATGCTGAAGAAACAAGTCCATGTCAGAAAACCAACACATTTAGCTCAACTGCACCAATTTTGTCAAGAGGAGTGGTCAAAAATTCAACCAGAAGCTTGCCAGAAGCTTGTGGATGGCTACCAAAAGTGCCTTATTGCAGTGAAACTTGCCAAGGGACATGTAACCAAATAATAACTTATTGCTGTATGTATACTTTTGACCCTGCAGATTTGGTCACATTTTCAGTAGACCCATAAAAAATTCATAAAAGAACCAAACTTCATGAATGTTTTTTGTGACCAACAAGTATGTGCTCCAATCACTCTATCACAAAAAAATAAGAGTTGTAGAAATTATTGGAAACTCAAGACAGCCATGACATTATGTTCTTTACAAGTGTATGTAAACTTTTGACCACAACTGTATCCATCTATATTCATGCACACACTGCAAGGTTACGTCACTTCCTGTTTACTTTTTATTTTGTTTACAAAACTATTTTTGCATGCAAACATTACGTTACAGTCAAAATAAATCAGTGCAAAAACTGATGCACTTTCAGTGGTCCATCCAAAACCTTTACACTTTTGTTTTTGTCTGTATTCCCAGCAGTCCACCAAAACATTTGTTGCTGGTTGTTCCACCCCAGAAGCCTTTAGTTTTGACCAGTACACCAAATATAGTTTGTTTCTTCTTAAATTTAGAGGGAGCTCATTTGCTTCAAATAAGATGGCATTTGTGGGACTTGTTTTAACTGCACCAATACTAATTATAATTGCTCTGTATTGTATTCTGTCTATTTTTCCTAACATTGTCTTAGCCGCTGCTCCTCAAACAATACACCCATTGTCCATACATGCCTGGATCAGTGCCCTATAAACGACTGTTTAGCTGCTCCCCAGTTGTAGCTTGAGACTGACCTCATGAGATTCAGTACCTTCTTGTCCCAATTTTATTTATATGTATCTTCCAGACACATCTTTCATCAAACCACAGTCCAAAATAATTAAATTATTTATCTCTCTTAATGTTTTGTCCATATATTGTCAGGTTGACGTCACAGATCTTGCGTTTCCTTGTTATAATCATGAAGAATGTCTTGCATACAGACATTTTAAAACCCTACATATATGACCAGTCTTCCACTTTATCAATTGCATCCTGCATAGATCTTACAATTTGTCATCATCTGCATATAGTGATGATCCAATATCTCTGCCCACATTCACAAATATGTCATTTAACATTATATTAAACAGTATTGGACCAATTGAGCTACCTCGTGGGATTCCATTTGAAATGCTGTACTCCTCTCTCCCACTTTGACTCGAAATGTATCCAGTTATATAATCTCCTCTTCATGCCCATCTTTTCTAGTTTAATAAGCAGACCTTCTGTCCACATTGAGTCGTATGCTTTCTCTATGTCAAAATAAACTAATATCATTGCTTGTTTATTGTTAACTGCCTTCTCCGCTACATTACTAACTTTAATAAGTGCACCTGTTGACCTTCCTTTTCTAAAGCCACTTTGACAAGGGTCAAGCAATCCTTTCTGTTATAGATAATATGACAACCTGTTTACAATTCCCTTTTCCATCCATTAGGCTAGATGAGAAGTTGGTGGTCTTCAGTTCCATGCTAGCTATAATGTTTTGTCATCTCATCAAATTGAACGCAGGCTGTGAAGATTGTGTATTCGATGTTGGAGGTATGACTCCTGTTTTTTTTTGTCGGACAAATTGTTGTACTGAATCACAGGGAGGTGGTGTTGGAGAAGAACAACATTTGTTTATTAGACTTTATCTTCAATAGCCAAACTGCTATGTTTTATATTGATATCAAAAAGTAAACACCGTGGTTTTGTTTTACATTACTTGTGTTGTTATTATTTTAAAAACCACTCATGTGACGTAGCATTTTGTTAATGTTTTATTGTGTATAGTTAATTCCTATACTACATATTTATACTCAAACTCTTGATGGAGCTATCCCCATAAAGCATCTACATGTACATATAAATGTACATAACATTAAAAAAAATACCTCCCTCTATCAAAATGTAAAAATAGAGATAAAGGCATCATGTAATGAGAAAAAGATGACGGTTGATACTATTGATAAACAAAAAACTAATAGTTGTCTTTAAATATATGGATAACGTTTATTTATGGCTTTTTTATGAGACATTATAAATTACGTGATGCGGACGCTGTATCGATCCGTTGTGGTGAAGAAGGAGTTGAGCCGGAAGGCAAAGCTCTCAATTTACCGGTATATCTACGTTCCCATCCTCACCTATGGTCATGAGCTTTGGGTTATGACCGAAAGGACAAGATCACGGGTACAAGCGGCCTGTCACGACTTGGTCTTTGGCGTGGTTTGCTCTCCCGTGGTGCAAAAGAAATGGAACAGACGTGGCGTGCAGGTAAAGACATAGTTTAATTATAACTATAAACTACAAAGTACAAACAAAAGGGTACAAACAAAAGGCGCTCACAGCGGAGGTAAAAAAAACTTCACTAGGAAAAAACAAAAGGCGCGCACAATGGCGGAGAACTATGAACATTAAACAAACAAAAACTTACGTGACAAGGAACTGTGAACATGGCATGAATGTGTGATGTCGCCAGGACGAACAACAGAAACAGAAAAGCCTATATAGTGACATGATAAGTGAAAACAGGTGCGTGACTAACTGTGAACAGGTGCGTGACATGACAATGTGAAAACGTGAGACAGGTGTGTGTGAGTCCAAACGTGGAACAGGTGAAACTAATGAGTAACCATGGAAACAAAACAAAACCAGGAAGTGAAACCAGGAACTAAGGAAGTGTCCAAAAAACAAAACAGCACATGGCCAAACAAAAACATGAACACAGACATGACAGAACCCCCCCCTTACGGACAGATCCCAGATGTCCAAAAACAAAAAACAGGGTCAAGAGTCATGGGAGGGGGGGAGGGGGACATGGCGGTGGATCGCCAGACCAGGTGTCCCCGAATCCACCGGGGCAGAGTCAGGTGGCGACGGCGGGTAGACCGCCGCTGAACCTGACGAGGTGGGCGACCTGGGAATGGCCACATTCGTGGCAGACGAGGAGGTCGGCGCACCTGGCGTGGCGGACGCCCATGGAATGGCCACATCCTTGGCCGACGAGGAGGTGGGCGCGTTGTCGTGGCAGGCAGCGAAGCTTGGCGCGTTGTCGTGGCAGGCAGCGAAGCTTGGCGTGGTGCGTCAGGCGGCGAAGCTTGGCGTGGGGGGTCTTTGTCTTGGCGGTCTTGGTCTTGGCAGCGTGGGTCATGGTCTTGGTCTTGGCATGGTTGGTCTTGGTCCTGGACTTGGCATGGTTGGTCTTGGTCCTGGACTTGGCGTGGTTGGTCTTGGCGTGGCGGTGCTTGGACTTGGTCTTGGTCTTGGTCACTTGGCGGGTCTTGGTCTTGGTCACTTGGCGGGTCTTGGTCTTGGTCACTTGGCGGGTCTTGGTCTTGGTCACTTGGCGGTTCTTGGTCTTGGTCCCTTGGCGGTTCTTGGTCTTGGTCCCTTGGCGGGTCTTGGTCTTGGTCACTTGGCGGGTCTTGGTCTTGGTCACTTGGCGGGTCTTGGTCTTGGCTTTGGTCTTGGCGTGGGGCAGCCACGGGCGGCACTTGGCGGCGTGGGGCAGCCACGGGCGGCACTTGGCGGCGTGGGGCAGCCACGGGCGGCACTTGGCGGCGTGGGGCAGCCACGGGCGGCACTTGGCGGCGTGGGGCAGCCACGGGCGGCACTTGGCGGCGTGGGGCAGCCACGGGCGGCACTTGGCGGCGTGGGGCAGCCACGGGCGGCACTTGGCGGCGTGGGGCAGCCACGGGCGGCACTTGGCGGCGTGGGGCAGCCACGGGCGGCACTTGGCGGCGTGGGGCTGCGACGGGCGGCACTTGGCGGCGTGGAGCAGGTACTGGCGGCGCTTGGCGTGGAGCAGGTACTGGCGGCGCTTGGCGTGGAGCAGGTACTGGCGGCGCTTGGCGTGGAGCAGGTACTGGCGGCGCTTGGCGTGGAGCAGGTACTGGCGGCGCTTGGCGTGGAGCAGGTACTGGCGGCGCTTGGCGTGGAGCAGGTACTGGCGGCGCTTGGCGTGGAGCAGGTACTGGCGGCGCTTGGCGTGGAGCAGGTAGATCTTGGCATGGTCGAAAAACTGGTGGTGGTGGTCGTGCTGGTGGCTGTGGCTTGGCAGGTCGAAAGACTGGTGGTGGGGGTCGTGCTGGTGGCTGTGGCTTGGCAGGTCGAAAGACAGGTGGTGGGGGTCGTGCTGGAGGCTGTGGCTTGGCGTGACGAAAGACTGGTGGTGGGGGTCGTGCTGGTGGCTGTGGCTTGGCAGGTCGAAAGACAGGTGGTGGTGGTCGTGCTGGAGGCTGTGGCTTGGCGTGACGATGCTGACCCACCCCACCTGAACAATTCCCAGCCCTAGCCCCCCCCTCAAGGAGCGGATCCCAGACGCGCTCCCCGCGGTCTGGAACCGTCTTTTGGGGTGGGCGGAGGGGGTTCAGGAGGAGGGCAGAATCCTCCCCTCTAAATTGTCCAAAAGGTCTTTCGTTCCCCCCCACCTGGGCTTTTGTGGGTGAAAAAAAAATTTCTGACTTGGGTGTGGCATGAGTCCTGGGGGGCGGGGCATGAAAATTGGGTGACTGTGATTGACAGGATCTGATTTCTAAAAACATGTCTTGGTAATATTTAATCATGGATTTAGAGTCTTTGGTTGGATGTGGCTGACAAGAAAAAGAGTTCAGGGGAAAAAAATCCATGACGTCACCCACTGGCAGCGGCGTGACGTCGTCCTGGGGAAGCCGGGCTGGCTGCAGCTCGTTTCCGCCCGGAGGGGGAGGAGCTTGCGGGAACGATGCGTCCTTTCCAATGCTTGTGGAAGCCCTCCCTGACGTCCTTCGTTGGGAGCGGCGCTTCCGGGACTGCGGTGACGCAGCGCCATCCTCGGACCAAAGGGAGCTGATCGGCACCAGTTTGCCGGTCGGACCCCACATGAGATCCCTGCGCTCCATGGGGGAATGGCGGAGTGTCTCGGCTTCCATGGCGCGCAGGACCTCCCACGTTACCTCGTCAAAATTGTCCCATTTTTTTGCGGGAGAGCTTTCGTGCTGGCGACATCTGTCACGACTTGGTCTTTGGCGTGGTTTGCTCTCCCGTGGTGCAAAAGAAATGGAACGGACGTGGCGTGCAGGTAAAGACATAGTTTAATTATAACTATAAACTACAAAGTACAAACAAAAGGGTACAAACAAAAGGCGCTCACAGCGGAGGTAAAAAAACTTCACTAGGAAAAAACAAAAGGCGCGCACAATGGCGGAGAACTATGAACATTAAACAAACAAAAACTTACGTGACAAGGAACTGTGAACATGGCATGAATGTGTGATGTCGCCAGGACGAACAACAGAAACAGAAAAGCCTATATAGTGACATGATAAGTGAAAACAGGTGCGTGACTAACTGTGAACAGGTGCGTGACATGACAATGTGAAAACGTGAGACAGGTGTGTGTGAGTCCAAACGTGGAACAGGTGAAACTAATGAGTAACCATGGAAACAAAACAAAACCAGGAAGTGAAACCAGGAACTAAGGAAGTGTCCAAAAAACAAAACAGCACATGGCCAAACAAAAACATGAACACAGACATGACACGGCCGAAATTAGTTTCATCCGCCGGGTGGTGGGGCTCTCCCTTAGAGATAGGGTGAGAAGCTCTGCCATCCGGGAGGAGCTCAAAGTAAAGCCGCTACTACTCCACATCGAGAGGAGCCAGATGAGGTGGTTCGGGCATCCGGTCAGGATGCCACCCGAACGCCTCCCTCGGTAGGTGTTTAAGGCACGTCCGACCAGTAGGAGGCCACGGGGAAGACCCAGGACACGTTGGGAAGACTATGTCTCCCGGCTGGCCTGGGAACGCCTCGGGATCTCCCGGCAAGAGCTGGACGAAGTGGTTGGGGAGAGGGAAGTCTGGGCTTCCCTGCTTAGGCTGCTGCCCCCGCGACCCGACCTCGGATAAGCGGAAGAAGATGGATGGATGGATGGATGGAGAAGTTGGTCGTAATGGCCGATAATTTCCTGCATCTGCTGTGTCTTTGCCTGGCTTACTGAATGGTAAAATCAGGGCGCTTTTCCAACTGGCTGGCATTTCTCCTTCACTCCATATCTTATTAAACAAGTTAAGTACAACAATCATTGCTTCTTCAGGTAGGTGTTTAAACATGACGTAACATAAGTGATCTTGTCCTGGTGCTGAAAACCCACTTCCGTGCAAGGCTTTTTTAAGTTAAGTGATCTTGTCCTGGTGCTGAAAACCCACTTCCGTGCAATTCTTTTTTAAGTTCATGGATAGTAAAACCCATGTCGAGTGCGGTTCCCTCTCTTGGCCTTTTCTGGACTACTTCTGTATTATTTCTTATTATTTCCTCTTTGTGTTGGTTGTGGGTTGGATCCAAATGACCACCACAATGTAGGCCTATATCTGCAAACTTCTTCCCAACTAAGTCCGCCTTTTCCTTAGAAATGGTGTTAAAGGTTTCCTGTGTGAGGTTATTGCATGGATTATAAAAAATGACTATTTTAATATCTTATTTAGGTCACTTAAAAAAAAAAAAAAGAAGTATGATGCGCAGGCGCAGCACGTCCTGCGCATCATAGTGAATCACATAGAAGAGTCAATAAACAAAAAAACAAAACAAAATAAAAAAAAATGTAATTAAATTAAAAAAGCGTCAATAAACATACAAGGGGCGAGGACAGCAAGCGGCTGTAATGTAGCGTGAAAATATATTACATGCCGGTAAAGCGATACTGTCCCAAATACATATCCATTCATCCATTTCCTACCGCTGATCCCTTTCGGGGTCGCGGGGGGTGCTGGAGCCTATCTCAGCTACAATCGGGCGGAAGGCAGGGTACACCCTGGACAAGTTGCCACCTCATCACAGGGCCAACACAGATAGACAGACAACATTCACACTCACATTCACACACTAGGGCCATTAGTGTTGCCAATCAACTTATCGCTTTACAAAATATACTGGTATTAACTGTAATACCAGTATATCGCGCAGCTCTACGGTCTAATATTGTTGTGAGGACCCGGAGTAATTATTGTAATATTTGGTGTGAAACAAAACATTAATACGGGGAAACGGAACCAAATGTTTTAGCGGACACGAAGAGAGGAAAGTGGAAGGCGGAAGTAAACCAAGGAGCGGTGGCTAAACAAGTGAGAGTATCCAAATCTTCTTGGCGGTTGTGCATAAGCTGTTTTGTGACTGGACCGAGATGGAAGGGGATAGTGACGGGATGTATGAGGAAGGTATGGACGTGGATAGGATTAGAGGGGAGAGAGGAAAGAAGGGGAGTGGAGGGTATGAAGGAAAATCGAGTGCTAAAATAATACACAAAGAAGATGAAGAAGTAGAAAAGAGGAAAAAGACTATGGAAGATAATTACAGGATCATATATACATTTAAATCAAGTCAAGACATGAATGACATAAGTTTGATGACACTGGTTAAGGGGTTAAAGAAGGACATCGGAGAGGTGGAGATAGCGAAGGTGCTCAGGGACGGACGACTTTTGATTAAATGCAAAAATGGAGAGCAAAAGAGTAAAGCAATGCGGTTGCAAAAACTGTGCAATAAGATAATAAAGGAAAAAATGTAAGTGGGAGAACGAAAGGGGGCAAGTGGAGTAGTGACAGGAATCCCAAGAGGTGAAAATTTTGAAGAATTGAAAAGACAAATAAAAGGGGGTACTGTCAAAATGATGACAAGAATGATGGCATTCAGAAATGGAGAAAAGACGGAGAGTGAATCTGTACTAATACAGTTTGTCGAGGAAGTCCTCCCGCAAAGAATTATGATTGGGTTTTTAAGCTTTTACGTTAGAGCTTACGTCCCACCCCCAGTACGCTGCTTCAAGTGCCAACGCTATGGGCACATAGCTAGTGTGTGCCATGCTAAGTTGAGATGTGGAAGGTGTGGAGGGGAGCATGAATATGGACAATGTGGAGATAATGAACTGGTCAAGTGTTGTAACTGTGGCGGGAATCACACAGCAGCGTATGGGGGATGTGTCATTAGGAAACAGGCAACAGAAGTACAGCAAATCAGAGTAGAAAGAAATATTACATACGCAGAGGCAGTTAAAGTAAGAAATCAAGAAAGTGCAGAACAAGATAGAAGTGAGAATAGTTCAGAACAAGACAGAAGTGACAATAGTTCAAGAAAAAAAAAACAAGAGGCAGCAAATACAGGACTTTCCATGGACAGTTGTGTTCCTGGCATATGTAATAAACTGCACAGAACAGGCAAGAAATAAAACTGAGAAGATCAAAATAATTGTCAAAGCAGCAGCAAAGTTCTTAAATTTAAAAGAACTATCTTGGGAACAGGTACAAGGTGAACTACAGAGAGTAGATGAGACAGAGTCATGTTACCACAATCCAACGCCATGTTAATTGTTCAGTGGAATGCCAGAAGTTTAATAGCAAACAGGCAGGAACTAAAGGGATATATTAATAATATGAAAACTAAACTACATATACTATGTATTCAAGAAACCTGGCTGAAGCCAAAATTGAGCTTTATAATAAAAGGATACATAACAATACGTAAAGATAAGAATGATGGGCAAGGAGGAGGATGTGCCATATTTATTAAAGAAGACATGCATTATACAATATTAAAAGAAAAACAAGAACTAGAAATAGTAGGAGTAGAAGTATGGAATAATAAAGAAAGATACAAAGTGTTAAACGGGAACAAGGCTAGATGTAGTTACGGGTAAAGAAACAGCAATAGATTTAACACTAGTGTCACAAGGGTTAGCAGGAAAGGTAGAGTGGGAAGTAAATAAAGTCAGCACTATAGGAAGTGATCACTACCCAATCTTCATTCACATAAACATAAACCAAAGGGCAGAAAGCACTAAAATAGAAGGAAGATGGAAGTATAATCACGGTGATTGGGGACAATTTAGGGAAAGTACCGACATGACATTAAAGGAAGTGGATATAAATCAAGATATTGAACAACTGAATACAGATATTACAAAGTGCATAATGGAAGCAGCCAAAAAGAGTATACCAAGGAGTAGTATGGGAAAAGAAGGAAGATAGTGCCGTGGTGGACACAAGCGTGCACAGACGCAATAAAAGAACGGAATAGAGCATTTAGAATATTGAGAAGAACACATAATTTCCAAGATATGATCCAATATAAAAGGCACCAAGCTAAAGTAAGGTACGTTATTAAAAAGACAAGAAAACACTATTGGAGAACATTTTGTGAATCATTAAATAGAACTACTCCTTTAGGCCAAGTGTGGGGAATGATCAAGAAAATGTCAGGGATCAGAAATGAACATAAAAATCATGTGATGAAAGATGGGACACGGTGTGTGGTAGAAAATAAAGAAAAAGCAGAACTTTTAGCAAAGACATTTGTTAAAGTGCACAGTAATGATAATTTGAGAAATGTAGAAAAACAAAAGAGAGAAGAAACAATTAGTTTAAATATTGGGGAAATGATGGAAGACAATGATAACAGTTTAACCAACACTATAGATATACAATTTTCTTTGAATGAAATGGTTTGAATATTGAAAAAGGTTAAAAATACAACACCAGGAAAAGACCAGGTGAGTTATCGGATGATCAAAAACTTAAGTAGCATTGGCAAAGAAGTGGTCTTGAAATTATATAATATGATATATGAAGAAGGAAAATTACCAGCAGAGTGGAAAGAAGCTGTAATAATTCCAATATGCAAACCAGGGAAAGACCCGGAAGAGGCAGGTAATTATAGGCCGATAGCATTGACCTCAAATTTGGGCAAAGTAATGAAAAAAATGATTAATGAAAGACTAGTATATTATTTAGAGTCAAAAGAAATAACAAAAAACTACCAAAGTGGATTTCGCAAAGCAAGAAACACAAACGACCCAGCAGTGCAGCTGGAAGAGGAAATTAGAAAGGGACAAATAAAGAAAGAAAGTATAATTGCAGTATTTTTTTGATATAGAGAAAGCTTATGATATGTTGTGGAAACAGGGGTTGCTGATAAAACTAAATAAAATTGGGATTGGAGGGAAAATGTATAGATGGATAAAAGACTTCTTAACAAGTAGAACAATATTAGTAAAAATAGAGACTGAATACAGCAGAGTATATGAAGTGGAAAATGGGAGCCCGCAATGGAGTATAATAAGTCCAGTATTATTTTCAATAATGATAAATGACGTTTTTAGTGAAGTGGAAGGGTTAGTGGATGTGGCACTGTTTTCTGATGATGGAGTGATGTGGAAGAGAGGTAGAAATACTAATCATATAGAAAAGAAGATTCAAAAAGCGGTAAATAATGTTCAAGAATGGGGAACGGCTTGGGGTTTAAGATTCTCTGTTGGAAAGACAAAAGTCATACATTTTACAAAGAGGAAAGTACAAAACAAGCTCCAAATTAAACTCTATGGAGAAAATATAGAAGAGGTACAAGTATTTAAATATTTGGGTATATGGTTTGATAAAAATATTAACTGGTCAACCCACATCAGCAAAATAGAGGAGAAAAGTAAAAAGGTGTTAAATATAATGAGGGCTTTGAGGGGTAAAGACTGGGGGGCTGATAGGCAGACATTGAAAGCAATATATATCACTTTAATTCGATCTGTTATTGATTATGGATGCATTATTTATCAATCTGCTTCAAAAACATTACTTGGGAAAATAGACAGGATCCAATCACAGGCTTTAATGTTATGTTGTGGAGCTACAAAATCAACCCCAGTTGCAGCATTTCAAGTAGAGATGAATGAAAAACCTTTAGATATGAGGAGAGATCAACTGTCAGCAGTTTATTGGGCAAACTTAAAAGGGTCCAAGCAAGGACACCCAACCCATCAAGTGCTACTAAACTGCCAAGAAAAAGAGAAGAAAAAAAATGAATAGTTTCGGGTGGATAATAGGAGACATATGTAATAAAGCTCAAATTGATAATATTAAAATTAGCCCTACAGTACCAATCCCTGCAATACCACCGTGGATGTATGAAAACCCAAATGTAAACATGCAATTACTAAAGAATAGAAATTTAAATAGTTACCAGATAGAACAATGGATTGAGGAAACGTTTTTAGACAACATCATGGTGTACACCAGACCTGGGCATTCTGCGGCCCGCGGGCCGCATCCGGCCCTTTGTGCGTCCCTGTCCGGCCCGCGTGAGGCCAATTATAAATTACAAAATAAATTTTAAAAAGTATCTATGTCGAGTGTGCAATACAATGGTGCTGCTTTTGTTTTGAAAATCGTTATTTGTATTACTTCTGTGTGGACGTATGCGTGATTGTGAGTGAATGTGAACAACTGCAATTACAAAATAAAGTTGAAAAAACATCTATGTCCTGCGCGCAATACAACTGTGCTGCTTTTATTTTGAAAAGTATTATTTATGGGCGTGTGTCCGTGTGTAACCTGCGAGTGAAGGTGCACATGCAGCGACAAGTGATGCACGGTTTACACCCGAGACGCCAAAAAGAGAAAAGTTGATGAGGAATGCCGTGTTTTCAACAACACATGAACTGCAAAGCAACGTCCCCTCACCTAAGGTGCGTGCCTGCGCAATTGCGCACTGCTCAAGCGTCCGCTGCGCGCAGCAAGTATATGCCGCGCACCAAATCAAATCCCATCTGAATTCTAAACAAAATAAACATATTTATTCTATGGAATTTTGCAATGCAACTTTGAGTGACAGTGACAACAAGCGGCCCTAATGGTGTTCGTCAACACCGTTCAATTGAACACCGTTCAATTATTGTAACGTCTATCGAGATGCTTCGAGGACAGGAATTATATCGATCACTTTATTGAACAAAACTGTTTATATTCGGACATAACCACACCAAAAACATGAGTAAAACAATTCTATCTCGAAAAATTAGTCATTTTCTGCCGTACAAACCAGGCCAAAACCAACTTGTCATCTGTCACCAACACGCATAGCACTAAACCACTGGTGCGTTTAAGGCCACACAAAAAGTCGGACAACTCAAACACCACACAAAGTTACACTATGACTCCTCAGTCATACGTGTGCTTATTTTACTGTCATTTATTATTAATGTTAATTTATATATATTAGTCATGGAATGCTGTTACACACACTATGTTGAAGTATTACTATTATTATTATTATTATTATTATTATTTATCTTACGGTATACATCAAAAATAATATTGAGCAAAATTTAATTGAAATATTGTCGATGTGGCCCTCCAGCAGTGCTCGGGTAGCTCATGCGGCCCCCGGTAAAAATTAATTGCCCACCCCTGCTGTAAACAAAACGTCACCGTGCAAACCCATGTTTGTTGTTGTACTGCACACAGATTGAAAATAAACCGACTGAAATAATAATAATAATAATGAATAATTTCTAAGTCTTTGTTAGCCGTTTGTGAAGTTTTGTGCTCGTGCGCTACGTTCGCTCGCATCCTGTTAAGCCCCCCCTGTCCTTAACAGCTAGTGACGCCCCTGTTAATATCTTCTTTAGGTCTGGACTCGAAGTCGGAACCGCACCGTCACTTAGAAAAAGAAAAAAAAATGATGCGCAGGCGTAGCACGTCCTGCGTGTCATAGTGAATCACATAGAAGCGTCAATAAACAAACAAACAAAAATAATAATAATGATAATAATTAAATTAAAAAATTAAAAAAGCATCAATAAACAGGCCTGTCAGGCGCGAGGACAGCAAGCGGCTGTAATGTAGCGTGAACATATATTATATGCCGGTATAGCGATACTGTCCCTAATACATATCCATCCATCCATTTCCTACCGCTTATCCCTTTCGGCGTCGCGGGGGGTGCTGGAGCCTATCTCAGCTACAATCGGGCGGAAGGCAGGGTACACCCTGGACAAGTCGCCACCTCATCACAAGGCCAACACAGATAGACCGACAACATTCACGCTCACATTCACACACTAGGGCCATTAGTGTTGCCAATCAACTTATCGATTTACAAAATATACTGGTATTAACTATAATACCGGTATATCACGCAGCTCTACGGTCTAATATTGTTGTGAGGACCCGGAGTAATTATTGTAATATTTGGTGTGAAACAAAACATTAATCCGGGGAAACGGAACCAAATGTTTTAGCGCGTGCCGCGCACGCCGGACTTCTATGGTTGAGGGAACTTCCGTTTCTTCGCCGGATGGATGTCGGAAAAAGGAACGTCTTTGGTTCGTCATTCCATACCATTTAGCTGCTTCTCAGGTTGGTGCACGGTGATAATCACACAAATGTCTATTTTCATTAATAGGAACGTTTTATGACAAGTTTGACGAGCATTACGATTTACGATTTGACAGGGATAATTATTTATTTCTTTCTTTCTTTAGTTTATTTCGAACATGAACACACTTACAGCATAATACATCACACAATTTCATATTATTTCACTTTACATCATGTCCGAAAAGGAGTAGGAAGAAGCAAAGCTTATTTAATCCTACCCCTTTCCCACTTCAGAGCGTTTACAAATATATACATTCATTTACAGACTCTTTTTTTTTTATATAGCAAAATGACATCCGTGAATGAGTAATACAGCAGTTTTGTAATATATAGTTAAGTCAGTCATGATACACATACTGAGATGAAGAATACCTTATTTTCAATCAGGTTGGAAGTGTTTCTCATAAGTATTCTTCTTTGTACTTTGTAAGCACTATTAATTTGAACAACCTCTTAAACTGGATCATATCAGTACATTGTTTAACTTCTTTACTTAATCCATTCCATAATTTAATTCCACATACTGATATGCTAAAGGTTCTAAGTGTTGTATGTGCATACAAATTTTTTCAATTAGATTTTCCTCTAAGGTTATATTTCTCCTCTTTAATTGAGAAGAATTGTTGTACATTATTTGGTAGCAGGTTGTAGTTTGCTTTGTACATAATTTTAGCTGATTGCAATTTTACCAAATCATTTCACTTTAATATTTTTGACTCAATAAAGTGTTTGTATGTTCTCTATATCCAACATTATGTATTATTCTAACTGATCTTTTTTGTAACACCGTTCGTGAATGTAGCGCACATTTGTAGTTATTTCCCCATATTTCTGCACAATAACTCAGATATGCTAACACTAGCGAGCAGTAGAGAATATGAAGTGTTTTTAGGCCCAGAGCGTATTTTGCTTTATTCATTATTGAAATGTTTCTTGCCACCTTATGTTGTATATTTTGAATATGAGGTTTCTAGTTCATTTTATCATCTTAAAGGCCTACTGAAACCCACTACTACCGACCACGCAGTCTGATAGTTTATATATCAATGATGAAATCTTAACATTGCAACACATGCCAATACGGCCGGGTTAACTTATTAAGTGCAATTTTAAATTTCCCGCTAAACTTCCGGTTGAAAACGCCTTTGGATGATGACGTATGCGCGTGACGTAGCCAGTGAAACAGGAGTATCGGTAGCCCATTGAAGCCAATACAAAAAACTCTGTTTTCATTTCATAATTCCACAGTATTCTGGACATCTGTGTTGGTGAATCTTTTGCAATTTGTTTAATGAACAATGGAGATTGCAAAGAAGAAAGTTGTAGGTGGGATCGGTGTATTAGCAGCTGGCTGTAGCAACACAACCAGGAGGACTTACTTGGATAGCAGACGCGCTAGCCGATGCTAGCCGCCAACCGCATCTGTGATCGGGTGAAGTCCTTCGTCGCGCCGTCGATCGCTGGAACGCAGGTGAGCACGGGTGTTGATGAGCAGATGAAGGCTGGCTGGCGTAGGTGGAGCGCTAATGTTTTTATCATAGCTCTGTGAGGTCCGGTTGCTAAGTTAGCTTCAGCGTCGTTAGCAACAGCATTATTAAGCTTTGCCAGGCTCAGAATTATTAACCGTGTAGTTACATGTACATGGTTTAATAGTATTGTTGATCTTCTGTCTATCCTTCCAGTCAGGGATTTATTTATTTTGTTTCTATCTGCATTTGAGCCAGATGCTATCAGGTTAGCTCAGTAGCTAAAGAGCTTCGCCGATGTATTGTCGTGGAGATAAAAGTCACTGTGAATGTCCATTTCGCGTTCTCGACTCTCATTTTCAAGAGGATATAGTATCCGAGGTGGTTTAAAATACTAAGTTACGGTCAGAGCGAAAAAAGATATGTCTTTCACTGCATTCTAGTCCGTCACTCTTAACGTTCCTCATCCACAAATCTTTCATCCTCGCTCAAATTAATGGGGTAATCGTCGCTTTCTCGGTCCGAATCGCTCTAGCTGCGTTGAAAACAATAGGAAAATATTGTCACGCTACTTCCGGTACAGGCAAGGCTTTTTTTTTTTATCAGAGATCAAAAGTTGCGAACTTTATCGTCGTTGTTCTATACTAAATCCTTTCATTAAAAATATGGCAATATCGCGAAATGATCAAGTATGACACATAGAATGGATCTGCTATCCCCGTTTAAATAAAAAAAATTCATTTCAGTAGGCCTTTAATACTCCCAAAAATCAGGTTTCTTTTACCCTTTCAATATCTACACTGTCTATTTGTGTTCGTGTATGATGCTCTTTTCTACTGTTACCAAATAGCATTATTTTAGTTTTACTGAGATTCAAAGATAGTCTGAATTCAAAATGGTTTTTTCTTGTATTTGATCAAAAACTAGTATATTGAAATTATACTGCATTTTACTTTTAGCAGAATTCTAATTGAAATAATGTTGTTCTTTTTAGACCAGATATAAATTGTACTTTGTAGGGAATAATTTTCAAAAAACAAAAATAACAGACTTGAATAAAATACTTCTGTTAACAAAAATGTAATATTGCACATTGCATGCAAGATGGAGAAGGAAATCAGCCGGAGAATCGGAGCAGCTGGGGCAGTATTGCAGTCTCTCTGCCGCACTGTTGTGACGAAACGGGAGCTGAGCCAGAAGGCAAAGCTCTCGGCCTACCGAGCTATCTACATTCCTACTCTCACCTATGGTCATGAAGTGTGGGTAATGACCGAAAGAATAAGATCGCGGATACAAGCGGCCGAAATGAGTTTCCTCAGAAGGGTGGCTGGCATCTCCCTTAGAGATAGGGTGAGAAGTGCAGTCACCCGAGAGAGACTCGGAGTAGAGCCGCTGCTCCTTCGCTTGGAAAGGAGCCAGCTTAGGTGGTTCGGGCATCTCGTGCGGATGCCTCACGAGCGTCTCCCTAGGGAGGTCCTCGTTGCACGTCCCACTGGGAGGAGGCCCCGCGGCAGGCCAAGGACCAGATGGGGGGATTACATCTCCTCTCTGGCCTGGGAACGCTTCGGGATTCCCCAGGAGGAAGTCGCAAATGTTGCTCTGGAGAGGGAAGTCTGGGGGTCTTTGCTGGAGCTGCTGTCCCCGCGACCCGATTCCGGATAAGCGGTTGAAGATGGATGGATGGATGGATGCATGCAAATAATTATCTCCAACATTGAGATTAATAGTGAAAACTTAAAACTTCTGTCTTTAATAGAATTAATAAAATATAGTATTATACCACCATCCATCCATCCATCCATCCATTTTCTACTGCTTGCCCCTTTTGGGGTCACGGGGGGTGCTGGAGCCTATCTCAGCTGTATTCGGGCAAAAGGCGGGGTACACCCTGCACAAGTCTCCGCCTCATCGCAGGGCCAATATGGTATTATACATTGTATGCAAATAAATAAGCAAAATATGAAGAAGTCTATAGCTTTAGAAAGTCAAGTGAATAAACGCATGCTTTTTTTTTCATTCACCCATCTTAGTGGTGGTAAATTATTTTAATTAGTTATAGTGTCTTGCTACATAACAAAACATTAATTGAATTACTAAAGAATTTAGTCTTTCATTAACTGATGTATTTGAGATATGTACCAAATTTGGGTAGAGAGTGTGTGAGTCACTACGTTTACATGCACTAAATTAGTCTGGTGTCTCAAATAGTAAGTTTTTTTGTATTTTCACACCTGCGTGTGAAGTCCAAGTGTCCATGCACTTTCTCTAATGCGACTATTGGTCACACGTCATGTGCCTCCCGTACAAGGGGCGGCTCATTTCTTTGACCTATATGACGTCTCACTCGGCGTCTGTGGCGTCTAACAAGTTAAGAGCCTAGCTATGTTGTGATGTCCGCTGTAATATTTGGACAGATTAGAAATATCACGTCTGTAATGCGTAGATGGTAGATAGAAAACAGCATCAAGATATGATCTTGGATTGCACTACAAACATGACGCTACAACAAAGAATGTATCAGTTGGTGGCAGGTCCGAAGTAAAGAAAGACAGACGGCAGAGAGTTTAAAAAACAAACAATTTTAGGACAGAGAATCATGAAAACAAAACTTTTGAATGTTTCTGAGTTCATTCATAATGCAGCAAAGGCTCTGTGGATTGATGGAAGGAGTTTTAAATCCGAAGGAAAAGACAGATTGTGCCGCGACTGGGGATTACCTTGGTTTCTATTTTTCTGGACTATTTTGCCAGTTGTGTGGATTACTTTATTGATCATTAGTTTAGAAATGTTGCGTGAAGAGGTCGGTGCAGTGTTTCCCATAAACTGCCAAGATACCTGTGGCGGTGGGGGCGTGGTTATGGGCGTGGTCACCATGACATCATCGAGTAATTTGCATAATTTACTACAATGATATGATTTTCTCTAAAAAGGCTCAAAAAATGTATACTTACTAATTAATAATAACAGTTTTGTTTTAAACGTCCATACATCCATCCATCCATCCATCCATTTTACAATATAATTACAACACTTTATGTACATATTTATATACAGATTTGAACAATAAGTTATTCACTGAAATATATTTATTAATTGTGGTTCTTACAAAAAATATATCTTATAAAATATAAAAGCTAAAATGTCTCTTAAAGCTCTGCCCCTTTAATTAGTGCATACTAAATAATTTAACTTTAGCCTACTACTACAACCATATTATTTACCAGCAACATAAAGTGAAACAGAGGCAGAGGTGTCCTGCCACAGTCAGTAACAAATAAACAGAAAACAGTAGTGGTCAAATACAAATAAGGCAACAAAGAAGTATCCTACACTTCTCTTTTGTAAAGTAAATCTGAACAGCCTATATGGGCATGTACATCAACTATATGATTTGCCTGAGAAGCTGGACAGGACAAAAAAAAAAAAAAAAAAATTATTTGTGGCGGACGTAATTCTTTCGTAGCGAGCCGCCACAAATAAATGTGTGGGAAACACTGGTGTCAGATTTATTATTCTCCATGTAATTTATAATACGTGCTTCATTCTCTTTCATATTTTGTTCGGGAGTCTGTATTAAGCCGGCATTCAACATTGCCTTAGTTATCTTTTTTCTACCATTGATGCACTAGAAACTGTTCTGTTCTGAAGCAAATATACAGTCTCATCTTCATAACTATTGTTGCTACATTTTAATTGAATGGCATCTGCTGCCGGGTTATATCCCGCGCTTTGAGGCTGGCATATGCGTGACACAGAGGGGCCCCCGGCTGCAAATCCCCCTTTGACAGATCTGGTTTCCAATCGCATAATCCAGGTGTGTTAGTTCGACTTTTCAAAAACCGAACATGATCGGATTAAGGTGTTTCCATGGGCTGTAGGAGTCTCATTTAGAGCCGAACTATTCGAGAAATCGGACTAATTTAGTGCATGGACACGTACCGACTGTCTTTAAAAGGCAAGCTTGTTGCCTAGTGACGTGTGACGTCAGCGCCCATAGAGCGCAGCAGCTCACTTTTGTGTGTTAGTTTAGCAGTAGCAGTTTGAAGGCATGTTTGAAAATGCCTTGTTCTTTATTTAAAAAATTGTAAATGAGGCATCAATTGCTATTTGTGACTTTTTCGCAGGTTTCTTGAAAAAAGACTCTTGCTAATCCAAAGCTGCCTTTAGGTCACAACCTTTTTCTGCTCGTAGTTCGCTTCCCGGTGGATAGTTAGCATCTATATTAAACAGGAGCAAAACTGTATTTAATTGCACTATGTGAAATAGCTTTAATAAATCTAGCAAATAAGTTGAAAAAAAGGTATCTCAACTTCAAACAATGTGACTGGAGATGAATTATAAATATACACCTTACTGTGTGTTTTCTACTATTTTTGTTTTATTTGACAGCCAACCATTTGATGTTTAAAAAGCAGGGTTTCCCCATGATTTATCCGATTGTGGTGCGACGCCACGACTAAATTGAAGCCGCCACACCTTTAAAATGAGAATTTTTTTTAACGTGGAAACAAAGTAAAGTACAGTAATATGTTGTAAGAATGGATATATAGCCTATATTATTCAGGCACGACAAGTATTATATACTGTTGACTTTGTTTATTCAACATGTACACAAGTATTGTTATGTACTGTTGACGGTTTATTCAGCATGTACACAAGAAGTGTTACATACTGTTGACTTTGTTTATTCAACATGTACTTAAAGGCCTACTGAAATGAAATTTTCTTATTTAAACGGGGATAGCAGGTCCATTCTATGTGTCATACTTGATCATTTCGCGATATTGCCATATTTTTGCTGAAAGGATTTAGTAGAGAACATCGACGATAAAGTTCGCAACTTTGTTTACAATCATGGCCACCAGCAGCGAGAGCGATTCGGACCGAGAAAGCGACGATTACCCCATTAATTTGAGCGAGGATGAAAGATTCGTGGATGAGGAAAGTGAGAGTGAAGGACTAGAGGGCAGTGGAAGCGATTCAGATAGGGAAGATGCTGTGGGAGGCGTGTGAGACCTGATATTCAGCTGGGAATGACTAAAACAGTAAATAAACACAAGACATATATATATATACTCTAGTCTACAGTGTTTCCCAAGATACCTGTGGCGGTGGGGGCGTGGCTATGGGCGTGGTCACCATGACATCATCGAATAATTTGCATAATTTATTACAATGATATGATTTTCTCTAAAAAGGCTCAAAAAATGTATACTTACTAATTAATAATAACAGTTTTGTTTTAAACGTCCATCCATCCATCCATCCATCCATTTTACAATATAATTACAACACTTTATGTACATATTTATATACAGATTTGAACAATAAGTTATTCACTGAAATATATTTATTAATTGTGGTTCTTACAAAAAATATATCTTATAAAATATAAAAGCTAAAATGTCTCTTAAAGCTCTGCCCCTTTAATTAGTGCATACTAAATATTCAAACATACACATACACATACTGTACATATACATTCACTGTACAAACATACATATATACATACTGTACATATACATTCACTGTACAAACATACATATACACATACTGTACATATACATTCACTGTACAAACATACATATATACATACTGTACATATACAAGTACATATGCATACATACTCTCATGCACATAATCACGTTTCATCAAACATATATTAACGTTGTTGCCCTAGGTTAAACTGGGTAACACATGGCACACTGACAAAGCTTAACCTATTGTTACTATAACAATCTACAAGGTTAATGTAGGTTGCTTCTCTTTCTTCCCCTCCATTTTTCTGCATTCTTTCGTATCTCAAGTTATCATTACGTACAGGTAGGGATGATGTTTGATAAGAAATTATCGAGTTCGAGTCTATTATCGAATCCTCTTATCGAACCGATTCCTTATCGATTCTCTTATCGAGTCCAGATAGGTTGTTGTATATGGAAAAAAACACACAATATTTGGTTTAACAAAAGCTCACTTTTATTATATAAGAAAACAATTTAATCTAATAAATAAATAAATATTGACTGTTACCCCCCTAAAAAAATAAAATAAAATAAATAAACATTGACTGTTGTTACCCAAAGTATATTAAGTGGGATTTTTCAGAAAAACAAATATATTCAGTAACACAAAAACAACCTGTCTCTGTGATCACAATAGGTGTATAAATAATAATATAGTGTTAAATAAAATCAGTGCCTTGGGCACAAAACTGGAAATAATACAGCTCTCCAAAAAGTGCAATTCTGCTGCTATTTGACATAACTGTTTATGATGCTTTGACATTTTTGCACTTTAAAGAAAGAAAGAAAATTCTATGAAGAGAAAAGTTGTTTGCAAATGTGGTTACAATGCTAAAAAATGAAAAGTTAAAGCTAAAAAAAGAAATACACTTTATTGAGTTAGCATTATTTCTTTATAGGGGGAAAGATGTTACGAGCTAGGGAATATAACAACTACACTACCCATCATGCAACGGGAGTGACGAGCATGCGCGGTAGCCCCGAAAAATGTTGTTGCATGTCGTCACCCGTGAAAGTAAACGTCAAGAACTCAGCCAACACGCCTCGTCTGCATTATTTATAATTAGACAGACAACACATATACAGTGTGAAAAACAAAAGTTAAAAAAGGGAGATGTGTTGTATATATATATATGTGCTGCGGTTGCTTTAAGAACGTTGCGCCAGCTGCCGTAAAGGAGGTGCGTTGCTAGCCTGGTTGCTATGTTTCCGGTGGGTCGTAAAAGTGTTCTTCATGAGTTTGTACCCTGCTCAAATCTCTCAGTAAAGTTATTCATTGGATTATACCTTTTGTTTTGAACTTTATTACGCCTTGGAGCGCTTTTTCCCATCCATTGTTTTCCTGCTTTCGCTATCTGCGCCTAATGACTGAGCTACGTGACTGATTTATTGTGATGTCACACGGAGCATTTCTGGTCGGGACTGGATTCTTTCCGAGGGATTCGAATAAATAAGCAACTCTTTTTCTTTACTATAGTGGTCTCGATAACGGGTACCGGTTCTCAAAAATGGATTCGAGTCCGAGGACTCGGTTATTTTCTTATCGAACAACCGGGAAAACCGGTTTCGAGTATCATCCCTACGTACAGGTACATGTATTGTTGCATTTGAACAACTGTATTGTTGATAATAAAGGTAAAGTATTGGTATTGTTCATTATCAATAGCGCTATTTCTATTGGTATTTGTATTGCTCCATTTGTAGTGTAATAATGCTCATTGTCATTTCTGTATTGTTTTTTATTGTCGCTAGCTGCTTATTTGCTATTACTTTTACCATCATATTTGTACATGTCGTATTTGCTGATGTTGCTCTATTGTTGTTGTTGTTGTTGTTGTGTTTGCTGTTGTTGTTTTTGTCTCTGTGTAATCCCCCTCTTGTCCCCACAATTTCCCCCTCTGTCTTCTTTTTTCTCTCTTTCTATCCCCTCCTGTTCCGGCCCGGCTGCACCATATGATAATATAAATACATTTAATAAAGTCAAATACAAATAAGGCAACAAGAGCAGTATCCTACACTTCTCTTTTGTAAAGTAAATCTAAACAGCCGATATGGGCATCTACATCAACTATATGATTTGCCTGAGAAGCTGGACAGGACAAAAAAAATAAAACAACTTTTTTATTTTTTATTTGTGGCGGACGTAATTCTTTCGTGGCGGGCCGCCACAAATAAATGAATGTGTGGGAAACACTGCTCTATTAGCCACAACACAACCAGGCTTTTATTTAATATGCCACAAATTAATCCGCATAACAAACACCTCCCCCCTCCCGTCCATATAACCCACCAATACAACTCAAACACCCGCACAACACACTCAATCCCACAGCCCAAAGTACTGTTCACCTCCGTAAAGTTCATACAGCACATATATTTCCCCAAAGTTACGTACGTGACATGCACATAGCGGCACGCACGTACGGGCAAGCGATCAAATGTTTGGAAGCCAAAGCTGCGTACTCACGGTAGCGCGTCTGCTATCCAACTCAAAGTCCTCCTGGTTGTGTTGCTGTAGCCAGCCGCTAATACACCGATCCCACCTACAGCTTTCTTCTTTGCTGTCTTCATTGTTCATTAAACAAATTGCAAAAGATTTACCAACACAGATGTCCAGAATACTGTGGAATTTTGCTATGAAAACAGACGACTTAATAGCTGGCCACAATGGTGTCCCAATATGTCCGCACAATCCGTGACGTCACGCGCAAACGTCATCATACGAGACGTTTTCAGCAGAATATTTCGCGGGAAATTTAAAATTGGACTTTACTAATCTAACCCGGCCGTATTGGCATGTGTTGCAATGTTAAGATTTCATCATTGATATATGAACTATCAGACTGCGTGGTCGGTAGTAGTGGGTTTCAATTTAAAATTTCCAGAGGAACTTCCGGTTGAAAACGTCTATGTATGATGACGTTTGCGCGTGACGTCAATGGTTGAAACGGAAGTATTCGGACACATTATATCACAATACAAACAGCTCTGTTTTCATCGCAAAATTCCACAGTATTCTGGACATCCGTGTTGGTGAATCTTTTGCACTTTGTTTAATGAACAATGGAGACTGCAAAGAAGAAAGCTGTAGGTGGGTTTGGTGTATTAGCGGCTGGCTGCAGCAACACAACCAGGAGGACTTTGACTTGGATAGCAGACGCGCTATCCGATGCTAACCGCCGACCGCATCGATGATCGGGTGAAGTCCTTTGTCGCGCCGTCGATCGCTGGAACGCAGGTGAGCACGGGTGTTGATGAGCAGATGAGGGCTGGCGTAGGTGGAGCTCTAATGTTTTTATCATAGCTCTGACGAGGTCCCGTAGCTAAGTTAGCTTCAATGGCGTCGTTAGCAACAGCATTGCTAGGCTTCGACAGGCGGCACAGCATTATCCGTGTAGTTACAGGTCCAGTGTTTGGTTCGGTGTCTCCTGATAGTAGTATTGTTGATCTTCTGTCTATTCTTCCAGTCAGGGGCTTATTTCTTTTGTTTCTATCTGCATTTAAGCACGATGCTATCACGTTAGCTCCGTAGCTAAAGTGCTTCACCGATGTATTGTCGTGGAGATAAAAGTCACTGTGAATGTCCATTTCGCGTTCTCGACTCTCATTTTCAAGAGGATAGTATCCGAGGTGGTTTAAAATACAAATCCGTGATCCACAATAGAAAAAGGAGAAAGTGTGGAATCCAATGAGCCCTTTTACCTAAGTTACGGTCAGAGCGAAAAAAGATACGTCCTGCACTGCACTCTAGTCCTTCACTCTCACGTTCCTCATCCACAAATCTTTCATCCTCGCTCAAATTAATGGGGTAATCGTCGCTTTCTCGGTCCGAATCGCTCTCGCTGCTGGTGTAAACAATGGGGAAATGTGAGGAGCCGTTCCACCTGCGACGTCACGCTACTTCCGGTACAGGCAAGGCTTTTTTTATCAGGGACCAAAAGTTGCGAACTTTATCGTTGATGTTCTCTACTAAATCCTTTCAGCAAAAATATGGCAATATCGCAAAATGATCAAGTATGACACATAGAATGGAACTGCTATCCCCGTTTTTAAATAAAAAAAATTCATTTCAGTAGGCCTTTAATTTGTGTTATATACTCTTGGCTTTGTTTCAACATAGGTACACAAGTAGTGTTATATACTGTTATTTATTCAACATGTACACAAGTAGTGTTATATACTGTTATTTATTCAACATGTACACAAGTAGTGTTATATACTGTTTGTTTATTCAGCATGTACACAAGTAGTGTGAAATATGGTTTATTCAACATGTACACAAGTAGTGTTATATACTGTTAGTTTATTCAACATGTACACAAGTAGTGCTATATACTGTTTGTTTATTCAACATGTACACATGTAGTGTTATATACTGTTTGTTTATTCAACATGTACACAAGTAGTATCATATACTGTTTGTTTATTCAACATGTACACAAGTAGCATTATATACCGTTGACTTTGTTTATTCAACATGTGCACAAGTAGTATCATATACTGTTTGTTTATTCAACATGTACACAAGTAGCATTGTATACTGTTGACTTTGTTTATTCAACATGTGCTCAAGTAGTGTTATATACTGTTTATTCAACATGTACAATCTGTAAGTTGTGTTAAATAATGTTAGTTTATTCAACATGTACACAAGTAGGTTTATATACTGTTTGTTTATTCAACATGTACACAAGTAGAGTTATATACTGTTTGTTTATTCAACATGTACACAAGTAGCGTTATATACTGTTGACTTTGTTTATTCAACATGTACACAAGTAGTGTTATATACTGTTTATTCAACATGTACACAAGTAGTGTTATATACTGTTTATTCAACATGCACACAAGTAGTGTTATATACTGTTAGTTTATTCAACATGTACACAATTTGTGTTATATACTGTTGACTTAGTTTATTCAACATGTACACAAGTAGCATTATATACTGTTGACTTTGTTTATTCATCATGATGCATTAAAATGCACGTCATAATCAAATATTATTTTCCAGGGTCCATGTACACAGTAACATTCTAATCCCAATGATGATCAGATTAAATATATGTTGTCCATGTACACATGGTTAAAGACACTTAATGAGGACGAGATAATTCACCCCCTTTTTTTCATTCCGCTATGCTACAAACACACATAGCTGCTGAAAGCGACGAAAAGCGTGAATGCTCTTGAAGCATGCACATGACGATTTATCGATGCAGGAAATCTTAGACTAAATTTTTATTTGTATTTTAATTGTCTTATCGAATATCGGCGCAGGCCTAATTGTGAGCGAACCCACATGAAGTAAACGTACGTGTAAGAATCATGTTAACCACCATAATATCTGTTTTTAAAGTAGCAGTAGAGTGGAAAAACAAGTTGCCTCTATACTGAAGCTATTATCATATATTTCTGATTTATGACGCCAAAAGACTTCCAAAGTTTGCAAATAAATATATTTGATTAAAATAGTATCAATCTCACAGAGATTCCTGAGCCATTTGACGAGTTAATGAGGAAGCCTCACGAGACGCTATAGCAATAGATATATTTACTCTATTTTGAGTCAGTCATCTTTATTGTAATTTTTCAACATGTGTTGGACATGCAGGAAAATCTGAACCATGGTGTAAGCCAGGGGTGGGCAATTAATTTTTACCGGGGGCCGCATAAGCAACCCGAGCACTGCTGGAGGGCCACACCGACAATATCTCAATTAAATTTTGCTCAATATTATTTTTGATATACCGTAAGATGAATAATAATAATAATTAATAATAATCATTTCATTTAACCTAACTTAACTTTATACAAAAGCAGATTGCTTTTGATGGTTTTATTTTTAACACTGTCTTACACAACACTTCCTGATGTATAATACGATACAAAAATGTCCATTTCTGCACAGGGTTAATTTCTGTCACTTTATCCTGCATTATCCAACATTTTTCCCCGTCAGATTTGGACAACCATCTGTTGTTAAAAATTGTTTTTAATCATATTTATTTTATATTGTTTTTTATATTGGTTTTATATGTAATTATTTTTTGTTTTTATTCAGTCATTGGTGGAGCTAAGGATAATATTTGAATATTGTTTTTAATATTGTTGTGCAGCACTTTGGAAACATTTTGTTGTTTAAATGTGCTATATAAATAAAGTGGATTGGATTGGATTGTCACACCTGCCAGCTTGTCCCATTTCATGTCTAAACACGCATTTACCTATGTGAACAAGTCATTACCTGTGGTTGTCTCTTTAATTGACTGCATGGCTGCCAGCTCCTTCGTGATTTGAAAGTCTGTAGTTATCCCACGTAAGAAGATGAGCAGCTGGGCGGTGTCACGTACATTTCAGCTCTCATCCAAAGCCAGCGAAAAACAGTCAAAGTCTCGGGCCATATCAGCGCAACAGAGTCCAATAAGCACTCCTTAATAAACTCTCCGTCAGAAAACGCCTTACTTTTTCTGGCGATTTTGTGAGAAATTACGAAACTTGTCCTGACGGCTGCGTCTCTGGGGGTGTGAAATTTGGCAAAAAGTCCTTGTTGGGTTTGCAGTTTTACCATCAACGCATCAGCCTCCCATGCGCGCGCTTCATCAGACAGATTCCGGTATTTTTCCTCGTGCTTCGTCGTGTAGTGGCGATTCAAATTATATTCTTTAAACACAGCAACCTGTGTACCACACATTAAGCACACGGCTTTACCTTTAATTTATGTAAAGAAATACTTGGCAGTCCATGTCTTGTTGCAAACACGGCATTCGTCATCATCGCCTTGAGACACCCTATGTGTACATTATATTTAAAATCAATATAATGATATATTACATGTAAAATCATGTGTACCTCATATTTAAAATCAATACAGTGATATATTACATGTACAATCATGTGTCGTGTGTACTTTGTTTAAAATCAGTATAGTGATATTGTTGCTGCTTCAACTGCATTTTTTTCCTTAAAAGTCTTCTTAATATGTGCACATTGCACAATCAATCCGTGAACACAGTGTCTGTGAAAGGTGATTGGCGAAGAATGAGGAAGTGTTGTTGTGTGTCTGGGAGTGAAGTAGACAAGAGTGTGTGCACGAGAGGAAATACATGTTAGAATTGGAATTAGCAAAAGATTGGCAATAACAATTAGGAAGAGCGTCTGACATTGTGTGACTTCTTTTGGAGGCGACATCACGTTATATTTAACGTGCAAATTTAAAAAAACCCTCATTTTTAAAGTGTGTTGGCTTTTACTTAGCCGTGGCGGGCCGTCACAATCAATTATTTTAAGGGGCAACCCTGCAGGTGAGAGACATTTATAATCTAGAATTGACTTTTACCAATTTAGAGGCAATCAAGAAGCACCATCTTTCCAGCTCAGTAGGCTATGTCAACACTGTAGCTCACTAGCTGCACAAGCTAGCTAGCTCTCTGTGATCATGGCTAAAAGTAGTTTGTCTGCATAAGTGCTTAGAATAACAATATTGCTAACACATGCTTAAAGGCCTACTGAAATGAATTTTTTTTATTTAAACGGGGATAGCAGATCCATTCTATGTGTCATACTTGATCATTTCGCGATATTGCCATATTTTTGCTGAAAGGATTTAGTATAGAACGACGATAAAGTTCGCAACTTTTGGTCGCTGATAAAAAAAAAAAGCCTTGCCTATACCGGAAATAGCGTGACGTCACAGGAGGTAGGATTCCTCACAATTCCCCGTTGTTTACAATGGAGCGAGAGAGATTCGGACCGAGAAAGCGACGATTACCCCATTAATTTGAGCGAGGATGAAAGATTCGTGGATGAGGAACGTTAGAGTGAAGAACTAGAGAGGTAGTGCAGGGTGTATCTTTTTTCGCTCTGACCGTAACTTAGGTACAAGCTGGCTCATTGGATTCCACACACACTCCTTTTTCTATTGTCGATCACGGATTTGTATTATAAACCACCTCGGATACTATATCCTCTTGAAAATGAGAGTCGAGGACGCGAAATGGACATTCACAGTGACTTTTATCTCCACGACAATACATCAGCAAAGCTCTTTAGCTACTGAGCTAATGTGATAGCATCTGGTTCAAATGCAGATAGAAACAAAATAAATAAATCCCTGACTGGAAGGATAGACAGAAGATCAACAATACTATTAAACCATGTACATGTAACTACACGGTTAATAATTCTCAGCCTGGCAAAGCTTAACAATGCTGTTGCTAACGATGCTGAAGCTAACTTAGCAACCGGACCTCACAGAGCTATTATAAAAACATTAGCGCTCCACCTACGCCAGCCAGCCCTCATCTGCTCATCAACACCCGTGCTCACCTGCATTCCAGCGATCGACGGCGCGACGAAGGACTTCACCCGATCATCCGTGCGATTGGCGGCTAGCATCGGCTAGGCGTCTGCTATCCAAGTAAGTCCTCCTGGTTGTGTTGCTAGAGCCAGCCGCTAATACACCGATCCCACCTACAACTTTCTTCTTTGCAATCTCCATTGCTCATTAAACAAATTGCAAAAGATTCACCAACACAGATGTCCAGAATACTGTGGAATTGTTCGATGAAAACAGAGCAGTTTGTATGGTGACACATTGGGTACGAATACTTCCGTTGCCGTCGTGACGTCACGCGCATACGTCATATCCAAAGGAGTTTTTCAACCGGAAGTTTAGCGGGAAATTTAAAATTGCACTTTATAAGTTAACCCGGCCGTATTGGCATGTGTTGCAATGTTAAGATTTCATCATTGATATATAAACTATCAGACTGCGTGGTCGGTAGTAGTGGGTTTCAGTAGGCCTTTAATATTCAGGTCTCAAGATGTAAATGGAGTATTGTTGCCGTTTTTTGGATGCGTTCTTAGAGACAGAATGGATAACTTCTATTAACTGCATTGCTATCCACCAAGAAAGAGCCGATTGTTACAAATTAGAATGCAAAAAATGATCATATGTATTCTTGTTTCTCATAAGGATTATTAATGATAGACACAATTAAAAAAACATAAGTTCAGTTCCCCTTTGAAATAGCACAGAGCTGATGCAAACAGGTCCCACTTCAGTAGAGCCATTACAACATACAGCAACAAAAGTAAAACACATGTTGAACTTGTAAATGTGGCAAATATAAACATTGATTTGTTACATCTATTATCTTAAACCACTATTACAAACAGGCTAGCCAGGCTTCAGGATTCTTAAAAATGTAGGTTTTAATTTTTTTGTCCTGTTTTATGTTCTGCTTCTGGTGTACAAGCAGCTGTCATATTTGTATGAAAGGTTTTACTGCTGGTGTTACTTTGTCTTTTTTCATGACTCATTTTATTGCTTCTGTGATTCACTGATGTACGGTATGGTTATGACATCTTGAATGTCAGCGTGGTGACTGATGAGATCTTCAATGACTTTATCAGAACATATGCAGGACAATGTCTCGTGTGACTGAGTAAGGCTGGATGTTTCTAAAGCATGTTTTTCTTCTTATGTCCTGCAGACATCTGTGAAGAACATCTTCTTGAGCAGTAATAGTAGACCTCAAGGATGGAGCAGGATGAGTCCCAGCCCCTCTATATAAAAGTGAAAGAAGAGGAGCCCTCACAAATAAAAGAGGAAGAGGAGGAGCCGCAGTACCGCCATATTAAAGGGGAAGAGGAGGAGCCAAAGCAGCCCCGCATTAAAGAGGAGGATGAGCCACATACATTTTACATTAAGGAGGAAAAGGAGTCACAGCCCTCCTTCACAGTACAGAGAAAGAGGAGTCATAGCTCCGCTCACATTAAAGAAGAAGAGGAGGAACACCGCATCAGTCAGGAGGGAGAGCATGTTGAAGGACTGGAGGAGGTTCATGTCACCAAGATGCCAGTGACTGGTGTGATTGTGAAGAGTGAAGATGATGAAGTCAAAAGTGAAAGTGAGGAGAAGAGAGAGGTGCATTCTTCAAGCAGCAGCTCAACTCAACACATGACAACAGAAGACCACTGTGGAGGATCACAAGCAGACAAGCTCTTAGCTCCACTATCAGATAGTGACGACACAACGTCACACTCTCCTGACACTGATGATGAAGACTCTAAAGCTGATAAGACATGTCCCACTGACAACACACGCTTTAAATGTTCTTACTGTGACAAAACTTTCAATCACCATTGTCGTCTGAAAACACACATGAGAACACACACTGGAGAAAAACCTTTTTCCTGTTCAATCTGTGCTAAAGATTTTACTCAAAAATACAATTTGAAAACACACATGGTAACACACACTGAAAAAAAACCTTTTTCGTGCACAGAATGTAGTAAGGGATTTGCTCATAAATGTATGCTGAAAGAACACATGAGAATACACACTGGAGAAAAACCTTTTTCTTGTTCAATGTGCGGTAAAGATTTTACTCTAAGGCAACATTTGAAAACACACATGACAAGGCACACTGGAGAAAACCCCTTTTCCTGCTCAGTATGTTGTAAAGGTTTTACACGAGCTAATGATTTGAAAAGACACATGAGAATGCACACTGGAGAAAAAACAATTTCTTGTTCAGTATGTGGTAAAGATTTTACACAAACTTGCTATTTAAAAGTACACATGAGAATACATGCTGGAGAAAAACCTTTTTCTTGTTCAGTATGTGGTAAAAGTTTTACACGAACTTGTGATTTAAAAATACACATGAGGATACATACTGGAGAAAAACCTTTTTTCTGTTCAATCTGCGGTAAAGGTTTTACACGGATTAGTGATATGAAAACACACAAGAGAATACACAGTGGTGAAAAAACGTTTTCTTGTTCAATCTGTAATAGAGGTTTTACACGAACTGGCGATTTTAAAATACACATGAGAACACACACTAGTGAAAAGCCTTATACATGTATAAACTGCAACAAGAGCTTTTGTCAACAAAGAACCCTAGTAGTACACATGAGAACACACACTGGAGAGAAATCGTTGAGTTGCAGTGTGTGTGGGGAAAGATTCTCTTACGAGTACCAGTGTAAGAAACACACGTGTGCTGGTGAGAACAGCAGCAGCAAATGAAGCTGCATGATTTGAAATAAACTTACAGAACTTGTGTAACAACACTAGCACATACACTATATTGCCAAAAGTATTTGGCCACCCATCCAAATGATGAGAATCAGGTGTCCTAATTACTTGGCCTGGCCACAAAAATCAAGCACTTAGGCATAGAGACTGTTTCTACAAACATTTGTGAAAGAATGGGCCGCTCTCAGGAGCTCAGTGACTTCCAGCGTGGAACTGTCATAGGATGCCACCTGTGCAACAAATCCAGTCGTGAAAGTCCCTCGTCCTCCTAAATATTCCAAAGTCAACTGTCGGCTTTATCATAAGAAAATGGAAGAGTTTGGAACAACAGCAACTCAGCCACCAAGTGGTAGGCCATGTAAACTGACAGAGAGGGGTCAGCGGATGCTGAAGAGCATAGTGCATAGAGGTCGCCGACTTCCTGCACAGTCAGTTGCTACAGTGCTCCAAACTTCATGTGGCCTTCCAATTAGCCCACATACTGTACACAGAGAGCTTCATGGAATGGGTTTCCATGGCCGAGCAGCTGCATCTAAGCCATACATCACCAAGTCCAATGCAAAGCGTCGGATGCAGTGGTGTAAAGCACGTCGCCACTGGACAATAGAGCAGTGGAGACGCCTTCTCTGGAGTGATGAATCACGCTTTTCCATCTGGCAATCTGATGGACGAGTCTGGGTTTAGAGGTTCCCAGGAGAACTCTACATTTCGGACTGCATGGTGCCGAGTGTGAAATTGGGTGGAGGAGGAATTATGGTGTGGGGTTGTTTTTCAGGAGTTGGAGTTAGTTCCAGTGAAAGGAACTTTGAATGCTCCAGGATACCAAAACATTTTGGACAATTCCATGCTCCCAACCTTGTGGGAACAGTTTGGAGCGGGCCCCTTCCCCTTCCAACATGACTGTGCACCGGTGCACAAAGCAAGGACCATAAATACATGGATGACAGAGTCTGGTGTAGATGAGCTTGACTGGCCTGCACAGAGTCCTGACCTGACCCCAATAGAACACCTTTGGGATGAATTACAACGGAGATTGAGAGCCAGGCCTTCTCGACCAACGTCAGTGTGTGACCTCACCAATGCGCTTTTGGAATGGTGATCGAAAATTCCTATAAACACACTCCGCAACCTTGTGGACAGCCTTCCAAGAAGAGTTGAAGCTGTAATAGCTCCAAAAGGTGGACCGACATCATAATGAACCCTATGGGTTAGGAATGGGATGGCACTTCAACTTCATATGTGAGTCAAGGCAGGTGGCCAAATACTTTTGGCTATATAGTGTATTTGTTAATATGCTTCCGCCATTTTTAGGTTACATTTTTTTGGTGTTTTCATTCCAGCTAAGTATATGTATTAATATAAGCTCTGTTTCTTCCTACTCCTTTTCAGACATGTTGGAATGTGAAATAGTAGACATGTGATGTATACACTGTAATTGTATGCATGTTGAAAATAAACTAATGCAAACATCAGCAGCATAAAGAGGAGTCATTTCAAATGTACGTTTAGAAATGTCAATAAAGTGGAAAAAAGTGTTACGGTGTGAAATTAATGGACACTAAAATATTTCAGACTAATAGATGAGTGAAAAGTGACATTTTATTAATATTGTTATTAGTATTCTTTCAATCTGGTTGCCAAACGACATAAGAGTGTCTCTAAACTGTTTTCTTACCACTTATGGAACTGATGATTTCTTCCTGTAGCAGATACTACATTTGACATTTGCAAAAGACTGCAACCTAAAAAAGGTTATCAATATTTTTCTTTTTTATACCATACCATACCATACCAACTTTATTTATAAAGCCCTTTAAAAACAACCACAGTTGAAAAACAAAGGGCTGTACACCACAAAGAAATAAAGGCAAAGGACAGACTAAAAAATAAAATTTAAAACAGAAGTAAAATACACATTAAAAAACAAATACAAAATTACCCTAAGAACAATTTTGTTAGATAAAAAGCAGTTAAAAAGTTAAAAACAGTTTAAAGTCTCATGCTGGGTTAAAAGCCAGTGAATAAAAATGGGTTTTAAGAAGGGTCTTAAAAATAGCCAAAGAAGGGGCTTTTGGAAGAGTGATCGAAAATTCCTATAAACACACTCCGCAACCTTGTGGACAGCCTTCCAAGAAGAGTTGAAGCTGTAATAGCTCCAAAAGGTGGACCGACATCATAATGAACCCTATGGGTTAGGAATGGGATGGCACTTCAACTTCATATGTGAGTCAAGGCAGGTGGCCAAATACTTTTGGCTATATAGTGTATTTGTTAATATGCTTCCGCCATTTTTAGGTTACATTTTTTTGGTGTTTTCATTCCAGCTAAGTATATGTATTAATATAAGCTCTGTTTCTTCCTACTCCTTTTCAGACATGTTGGAATGTGAAATAGTAGACATGTGATGTATACACTGTAATTGTATGCATGTTGAAAATAAACTAATGCAAACATCAGCAGCATAAAGAGGAGTCATTTCAAATGTACGTTTAGAAATGTCAATGAAGTGGAAAAAAGTGTTACGGTGTGAAATTAATGGACACTAAAATATTTCAGACTAATAGATGAGTGAAAAGTGACATTGTATTAATATTGTTATTAGTATTCTTTCAATCTGGTTGCCAAACGACATAAGAGTGTCTCTAAACTGTTTTCTTACCACTTATGGAACTGATGATTTCTTCCTGTAGCAGATACTACATTTGACATTTGCAAAAGACTGCAACCTAAAAAAGGTTATCAATATTTTTCTTTTTTATACCATACCATACCATACCAACTTTATTTATAAAGCCCTTTAAAAACAACCGCAGTTGAAAAACAAAGGGCTGTACACCACAAAGAAATAAAGGCAAAGGACAGACTAAAAAATAAAATTTAAAACAGAAGTAAAATACACATTAAAAAACCAAATACAAAATTACCCTAAGAACAATTTTGTTAGATAAAAAGCAGTTAAAAAGTTAAAAACAGTTTAAAGTCTCATGCTGGGTTAAAAGCCAGTGAATAAAAATGGGTTTTAAGAAGGGTCTTAAAAATAGCCAAAGAAGGGGCCTGTCTCACATGGAGTGGAAGATCATTCCAGAGTTTGGGGCCCGCAACAGAGAAGGCTCTGTCCCCCCTGAGCTTACGCTTGGATTTGGGTACCTCCAGGATCAGCTGATCAGCTGACCTGAGGGACCGGGTGGGGGCATAGAGGTGGAGCAGCTCAGAGAGGTAAGGTGGGGCAAGACCATGTAAGGATTTAAAAACAAGTAAGATCATTTTAAAATGGACTCTAAAAGACACAGGCAGCCAGTGGAGGGAGGCTAAAACAGGAGTAATGTGCTCTCTTTTTCTTGTGTTTGTTAAAAGTCGGGCAGCTGCATTTTGGACCAGCTGCAGACGTGAGAGGGAGGACTGACTAATTCCAAAATATAAAGCGTTACAGTAATCCAGCCGAGATGTAATAAAGGCATGGATTACTGTCTCAAACTGTTGCCTAGAAAGAAGGTTTTTAACCTTAGCCAGCTGACGTAAATAAAAAAAGCTGTCTTTCACCACTGTGCCAATCTGACGGTCCAATTTAAAATCACTGTCAATACGAAAACCCAGGTTGGTGATCATGGGCTTAACGTACAAAGCCAAGGGGCCAAAGTCAACAGGGGGAAGCTCACAGGTACCACTAGGTCCAAACACTATTACTTCTGTCTTCTTTTCATTGAAGTTTAAGAAGTTTAGGGCCATCCAGGCCTTGATGTCATCAAGACAAGCAAGTAATGGCTGTATTGAAGAGGCATGATTTTTCTTTAACGGAAAATACATTTGTGTGTCATCAGCGTAACAATGAAAACAAATACCATGCTTTCTTAGGATTGAGCCCAGGGGAACAAAATAAATAGAAAAAAGCAGTGGTCCTAAAACTGAGCCTTGTGGGACCCCACATGTTAAGGGAGCAACAGAAGATTCAGAACCAGCAACATTTACAGAGAAGGTCCTGTTAGTCAAATATGACTTCAGCCATCTCAGGGCAGTACCACAGATGCCCACTTGATGTTGTAGGCGGCTAATTAAAATATTATGGTCCACCGTATCAAATGCTGCTGTTAGATTAAGTAAAACTAAAATCACATGATCACCTAAGTCTGTTGCTCGAAAGATGTCATTAAAAACCCTTACTAATGCTGACTCGGTACTATGGAGGGGTTTAAACCCAGACTGAAAGACTTCTAAAATATCAGAGTCCTCTAAAAAAGTGTTTAACTGGGTAAAACAATCTTCTCCAAGTTTTTTGAGAGAAAAGGCAGCTTAGAAATGGGTCTAAAATGGGCTAAAACTGAACTGTCCAGACCAGGTTTCTTTAAAAGCGGTTGAACCACGGCGTGTTTAAAACTGGTAGGAACCACACCAGAAAACAAACTGCTATTTAAAATGTTAAGAACAGGCTGCCCTATGCAAGAAAACACTTCTTTAAAAAATGTAGGAGGGACAGCATCATGGGGGGAACCTGAGGGCTTCATATGATTAGTTAACTCTTGTAACTGCCGCAGAGTCACTTGCTCAAACTGATTAAAACAGCAGAGTAGTTAAACGGGACAGAAGGGTCAGAGGTCGGAACAGAGATGAGAGCCCTCGTTGTGGCAATCTCATCAATAAAATACTTTAAAAAGGCATTGCACAATTCAGAGGAGGGTTCCAAACATGTAGGCTGAGGGGCATTAAGAACAGAGTCAATGGTTTTGAATAAAACACGAGGGTCAAGACTATTTGAGGCAATAATGTTTGCCAAATGTTCTCTTTTTGCCTCTTTTACTGTGCTCTGATATCGATGCCAACAGTCCTTTAAAATCTGGAGTGACACCTGAAGCTTGTCCTTCTTCCACCTGCGTTCAGCTTTGCGGCACTCACGTCTGATCGCACGGCTTCTCTCATTAAACCAGGGTTCTGATTTAGTTTTGGCCTTTTTGATTTTTAAAGGAGCCACTGAGTTCAAGACTGTGTCACAGGTGGAGTCAAACAATACATTGAGTTTCTCAGTGTCAGAAAAAACAGACTCTGTGCTAGAAAAAACAGAGTCAAAGGGTAAAAAAACCTGGTTAAAAGCAGTAATAAACTGACCAGCAGTGGAAGGGTTAAAAACTCGACAGAGACGCGCAGGAGCGCGTGCTCCAGCTGTCAAGCGGTTAAAACTGGCCTCAAATATGACAGGCATATGGTCTGAAAGCACATTGTCACAAATGTCCAAGTTAGACACAGGTAGACCATATGAAAGGACAAGATCAAGCGTGTGACCACGTCCATGTGTGGGGCCAGACACAAACGGCGAACACGTGTACCGAGTGTCTCCACATCCCTGCGTATATTGATGATTGCGTCACATCCGGTCTGAGTTCGAGCACAAGTATATGCAATGACACGCCTCGGGTTTTGTAAAGAGGAGTAACGAAATTCTGGTTGGACTTTGGAGGTATCGGCGGTGAACTGTTATTTTTATTCTGATAAAATTCCAGACCTTCAGTCTGGCCGAGCAGCTGGCAGAAGCTTTAGCCATCTTCACTGTTTAGAAGAGACAACCGCAAAGGTTCAATAACTCTTGTCTTGAGTTGTAAATGTCCTTTGTAGCACCTCAACATTTTTCCCACCTTAATAGCAGACTATCTCATTCACCTTTTTCTGGTAAGGATTAAATCATAATTAAGAGTAGTAGGTTTTTGATTGGCAACACTCAATCGGCCCTAGTGTGTGAATGTGAGTGTGAATGCTGTCTATCTGTGTTGGCCCTGCGATGAGATGGCGACTTGTCCAAGGTGTACCCCGCCTTACGCCCGAATGCAGCTGAGATAGGCTCCAGCGCCCTTCGCGACCCCGAAAGGGACAAGCGGTAAAAAATGGATGGATGGATGGATGGATGTACATATTTTTAGTGATAGGACAAAATGGGCCGAGGTTTTGAGGCGTGTGTCGAGTAATGGAGGGGGAAATTTCCGGGAAGCGCGTATGGGTGAGGGCGGACCTACGTCACTTCCGCCTACCAATCCACTAGCAACCGGGAATTCGTTGAAAACAAACCAGCTCACAGCGAACACAGCATTGACAGAAAAAGCATTTAACGAGCGTTGTGGCTTGGAAGTCGGCGTTAAATCCTTCATTTACGCATTTTTACTTATTCGCATATCGTGTGAAAAAACGAAAATGTATTATTTGCGTCAGACTCGTCTCAGTGAACTTTAAAGCTTCTCAGGCTTAGCTTAGCTTGCTAGTTAGCTTAGCCTGCGCGCTACTAAGAAAGAGACGCGGAAGTTATCAACAACTTTGTGTGAACACGGCGTACTTGTTGGAGCCCACTTTGAAGAAGAAGCGCTTGTTGTCCACAGTCATCGACGAGCCCTCCGGCAGCTCCGCGGGATCCTCGTCCACGCCGTAATCGTCAATAAGTTTGGCCAAAGCGTCGCGGAACTCAATAAGTCCCTGCCCCGGGAGCGCGATGGTCTGACCCCAAGCCGGGCCCCCTGTTCACGGTCTGCCGGATCCTCAAGAACCGTCCCCGCTGGTTCTCTTTCAGGTCCATGTAGTACTTCCGATTCTCCCGCACTAGGAACTCGCTTTTCAGGGCCCGCCGCGGCTCATCTTGCACCATGCACGGGTTGCTGGGACCCAACTGGGCGTAGTGTTCAATGAAGTCCCCCAAGTAGTCGCGGAACTCGACCGCCACCGACATAGACAGCGTGAGGCGGCTCTTGTTGCCACCGGCCCCGACTTCGGCTATCTTCAAGAAGCGGGCTTTGGCGTTCTGCTTGACGTCCAAGTAGAAGCGTTTGTTTTGGATGTCAACTCGCTTGGACGCCAGCTCCTGCGTCTCATGCTGGAGGCCGGAAGCCGAGCCCGTCCCTCCTGCTGTAGCGTGCATGGAACCGAAGCCTGGGCCCGTGGCTGCTCCTCCCTGCTCACTTCCACTGTCTCTGTCCGCCATGATGCTGCCTGCCTGCCGACTTTGGGGGACTCCAGTGAGAACCGTCCTCGTTTTCCCGGTGTAAAGCTGCGAGCCATTTGTCTCGTCTCTGTGGGCTTTTATCACGCTTTGGCAGAACAAAATACAACCTTTGTTTTCCCTGTTTCCAGTTGTGGTTAGCACAACCAAAAACAACACAGTTTTTCGGCATTTTGGAGGCAGAATGACGGGTTTAGCCACCGTAGGTCGACAGGTTAAAGAGTAATGGCAACGGTTTGTTTTCAACGCCAGTCTGGTTGCTATGGCTCGAAGAACCCGTATGTAGCTCAGTTGCCCGGATGTCGGCCCTCACCCATAAGGTTTAAACAATCCTTCACCAGTGGTTTGTCGGGACAGCATACATGGATATTAAAATCTCCAACAATGAGGACACGATCATAGCGGGGCATAATTCCTGCTAAAAAGTCCGAAAAGTCATTGATGAAGTCCTTATTGTATTTGGGCGGGCGGTAAATGACAGCACACATCACCGCGTCAGCGCGACACTCCTCAAATAAAGTCAATTCAAAGCTGGCGAAAAATGACGAAGGAAAGCATTGCTTACATTTATAGTCATTTTTATAAAGTGTCGCCGTTCCTCCTCCACGGCCTGAGGCACGAGGAGAGTTAAAATAGCAACAGTCTGCCGGCAGAAGTTCGGAGAAAACACTGGACTCACCGGTACCGAGCCACGTCTCCGTTATGCACATGAAGTCCAGACAGCGTGACTCGAAGAAATCCCTGAGTGGAAACGTTTTGTTCGCCACTGATCTGGCGTTTACTGGCAGGAGATAAGACCGGCGTCGCAGCATACCGTGAATCCCGGCACAGCAACTTCAAATTGGAGGGATTCCCCACGTTGGCGGCACCGGGCTGAGCAGGTGCGGGCGCGGCGCGTCCCGGGTCTCTCATCGGGGCCGATTTTCGGTACAGGGTAACCCGATGGATCCACGGAGGGCCAGCAAGCAACAAGGGAACCGCTTAATCCATTTCCCGTCCGGGCAGCGCTGGAAGAGCACGCCAACAGCACTCTCTGCTTTACCCGGCGGCCACTACGGGTGCCGCGGCGACGCTTCCGCGGAAAGCTCAGGGCTGGAACCCGGAAGAGGTGAGCTGGTATTCCTGACAGCAACGGGGGCAAAACATTTGGACCACCAAGATCAAAAGAAAAATTATTTTTGATAGGTGGTCGAAAAACCATAAATTCTTGGCGATCATACACCAGCAGAGACTCGAACTGTTTAGTGCAGTAGGATAAAATCAACAAAAACTGAAACCAGACTGAGAGCGGTAGACGGCCAGCCACACATGACGGCGCCATCTTGCTTTTTTTTTTATACATAAAAGTAGATTATTCAATGTGAAACCCAATTTCTCTGATAGGATAAAATATTTTAAAGGATGGTAAACTTTTCAGACTATAATAAAGATTTAAATTATTGTCTTCATGAGATAACTTTGATTTCATTTAAATAAACCCATTTTGATGGCATGTTCATAATCTATTTTAATTTGTATTTTATATTATTGGTATTCTCTTTAAGGTTTTGTTTTTATGTGGATTGTGTTTAATGTATTTTTATTTTATATTAAGTATTATTGAACTGTTATTAGAGTGCCTTATTTTGTGTCTATATTCATTAATGTTTAATTGTTCAATAATACATTTAGCTGCTGTGCAACAATTTTTTTTGAGGATTTTCGAGATAAAGGGAAGGTGGGACACCAGCCAGTAGTTTACCATGAGGTAAGGATCGAGGTTAGGTCTTTTGAGCAGAGGATGAATAACCCCTTTTTTGAATGCTAGGCGAACAATGCCAGTGGAAAGTGATAAGTTAATATTTAGCACTAAAGTCATCAGCCAAGTGGTAGGAGCTACTGGGGGGAGTCCCTTGTTGGGAGAGTGATGTAACTGTACCGAACAAATATTTAGGATCGTTTTTATTGAGGCGGATGAAATTGGAGTAGTAATTAGTTTTAGCTAAGGGAAGCGTGCGTTTATAAGTTATTAAACTATCATTAGATGCTTGATGGAAAACCTCAAGTTAAGTCGAATGCCATTTGCGTTCCAGCTTCCTACATGATAGTTTAAGAGCTCTGGTTTCTTCTGTGAACTCAGGGGTATGCCTTTTAGGGGCCTTCTGAAGCTTTAGCGGTGCTATACTATCAATGGCGTTGCGCAGGGCATCATCAAATTTGGTAATGAGGTTATCAATAGAGCACACATAATTTGGGAATGGTGCCATTACCAAAGGCAGTTGGCCAGCAAGAGTCGAAATTTTGATAGCATTTATGTTATGCTTGCTAAAGCAGTGATTATTAGCAGCTTGTTGACAATGAGTCAGAACTTCAAATTTTATAAGGTAATGATCGGACATTACTTTAGTATACGGGAGTACCATAACTTTGGAGGTGGTGACACCCCGGACAAGGACTAGGTCTATCTTATTACTGTTGCGATGTGTGGGTTCATTTATTATTTGTGTAAGACCACAGCTATCAATTATAGTCTGACGCGCCACACACGGAGGGTCTGACGGTGTATTCATATGGATATTAAAATTCTCCATTACAATTATATTATCTGCGTGCGTCACTCGAGTAGCAACAAACTCTTAAAATTCACTGATAAAGTCCAAATAGGGCCCAGGGGCGCTGTAGATAACAGCCAGATAGAGACGTAGCGGTGTGACAGACCTCATAGTAAGCACCTCAAATTATTTATATTTATTACTTAGGTTAGGGGTGAGGTTAAGGTTTTCATTGAATATTAGTGCAACCCCTCCACCCCTTTTAAGGGGACGGGCAATATGTGCACTCGTATAGTTAGGAGGAGATGCCTCGTTAAGCGGGAAAAATTCATCTGGTTTTAGCCAGGTTTCGCTGAGACCAATGACGTTAAGATTGTTGTCTCTAATGAGGTTTTGGGAGACAATGATCTGATCTTTAAAAAGCCTATATTATAGGTAGTGGGCTGTTTTGAGGAATTTTGGTTAATGGTGTCCGTAGTACTGATATTAATAACATTACGTTTATTTTATGTAGTGCGCCTTAATAATTTCGATCACATCGAGGAATTGATATGATGGGGATTTTGAGATTATTTGCTTGGTGCTGCGATAGATTGAACGCCTCCTAATTTGCCACCTCAGTAGAATGCATGTTCACCTCTGGCACAGTCACTATAGAACCAACATTATGTGAGTTAATTATTATTCTAGGAGAAATGCTATGTGTGCAGTAATTTTCCAGCCTGGCGCTGGTTAGTTCTTGCTTAACTGACTCCTCACCCGGACTAACAGACACTGTAATTGCCTGAGTCTGAGCTTGCTCTAGTGTCGTTAGTCAAGTGTGACTCAAACAATAATCTATGTCCCTAGCCAGGATGATGGCCGTAACTCATCAGCAAGCCCGGTTTGCCCCAGAAAGAGGGCCAATCATCAATAAATGTTAGTCCCTGTTCGCTACAAAAACTAGTCAGCCACTTGTTAAGTGAGACTAATCTGCTATTCCTCTCATCATTGCCTCTCGCAGGCAGGGGCCCACACAGCAGAAGACTCCTATACGGATCCGCCTTCAAGTCGCCCAACCCGCGTTACTGTCACATTCGTTTTGGCTCCGCCTAGAGGATACAGCTCCGCCTCTGAAAATTGTACGGTCAGACAGCTGATCCTGAGCGGACTCGTGTCTGATTCGCATACGCGGACGCGACAAACTAAACCGGCGCGCGCCGCCTAGAGTTATAGGCTCCGCCTACGCGCGCTGAGCCGCAATGTCTGCACCCGCAGACGTGGACGCGCCTACTAGCGTGTACGCGCATGAGCCAAGATCATCATTTCTGGACTTTCTTTGCTGGAACACGAACGTAAGTATAGAGTTATTGATTTATTGCTACATTCGCAGTAAATATCGGCCTTTGTGTTTCCATCATCATTTATGTATGATTGTAATGACGTTGTTTGATATTAGGACTAGCAGTAAAACTTTATATTCTGTAAAAAAAGGCTATTTCCAGCGCCGCCTCCCAGAATGCTTTGCATGGGGATGTGCGTCTGACGTCACGTATCCAGAAAATTCGAAATGGCTGCACGCGGGAGGTGAGGCCAGAGCGAAGAAAAGTGGAAAAGAGTGTTATTCGTCAAAAAACCCACACAACGACGGTCATTTTTTCGCCGTGCTATTGTAAAATTGTCTTTTATCTGTGTTTTGTGTTCCAGAATTTGAAAGTTTCCCGCGTGAAGCCGGTGAGTATGAACGTTTCAAAAGTTCAATACAGTTAACTTAGGCCATCTTTTGTTAGAGGCTGTGAATGTGTGTAGGTTACATGCTACGATATTCCACATATTTCCAACTGGTTGAAACGACAGCGTATTACTTTATTGTCAGTGTTGTTTAGGCCCAGGTCGCTAACGTTACTTAATTCGTTAGTCAACAACGTAACGTTAACGGAGTGGAAACAGCCGTTCTTTGCTATTAATATGAGTGTGTATTATTTTTTTCTTTGTTCTTTAGTGGAACTCGAGATCCTGTTTACTGTGGACTAGCTGTGTGTGACGCCCTGTTGTTTTTGTTTCCAATAAAAAAAAAAAGGTATGTCTATTATGTGTTTTTTGGCGTAGTTAATTGTAGAAAAAAAATATAAAATGAGGTGATGTGAGTGGGAAAAATTGCTGCACATATTAAGGATCCTTTTTGTTGATCTATATTTTTGTTATTTGCTGATGTATATATTTTATATACTGTTTTTTATTTAATTAATTTATTAGAGACTATTTTATGCTTTATTTACCTTTTTTTATTATTATTATTTTATTTACTATTATTATTTCCACATGTAAGCATAAATAATTGATCATATCAGTACATTGTTTGATTGCTTTGCTTAATCCATTCCATAATTTAATTCCACATACTGATATACTGAAGGTCTTAAGTGTTGTACGTGCGTACGAATGTTTTAAATTACATTTCTCTCTAAGATTATTTTTCTCCTCTTTTTTTGAGAAGAATTGTTGTATATTCTTGGGTAGCAGGTTATAGTTTGCTTTGTTTATAATTTTAGCTGTTTGCAAATTCACTATGTCGTGGAATTTCAGTATCTTTGATTCAATAAATAAAGGATTTGTGTGTTGTCTATATCCAACATTATATATTATTCTAACTGATCTTTTTTGTAACACCGTTAATGAATGAAGTGTACTTTTGTAATTATTTCCCCATATTTCTACACAATAACTCAGATATGTAACACTAGTGAACAGTAGAGAATATGAAGTGATTTTTTGTCTAGAACATGTTTTGCTTTATTCATTATTGACGTGTTTCTTGCTACTTTATGTTGTATATTTTTTACTTGAGATTTCCAGTTCAATTTATCATCAATCATTATACCTAGAAATTTGGTTTCATTTACTCTTTCAATTTCTATTCCGTCTATTTGTATTTGTGTTTGACTTTCTTTTCTACTGTTACCAAATAGCATTATTTTAGTTTTACTGAGATTCAAAGATAGTCTGTTTTTGTCAAAACATCTTTTTAATTTGTTAATTTCTTCTGTTATTATTTGTATTATCTTCTGTGTGTTCTCTCCTGAACAAAACGCTGTTGTATCATCCGCAAATAATACTAACTATAAATCTTTTGTAACTTTACAAATGTCATTTATCTAGACATTGAATAATTTAGGTCCTATATTGATCCCTGAGGTACACCACAGGATATATTTAGCGTTGTAGACGAAACCACCACATTAATATTAAAGATATGGTTAACATTCTTAGTGCTAAAGATATTCCCCTCTCCTTGTATCCCTTCTCCCAGCTCCACCGTCTCGCCGAGTGCCAGCAAGAGTCATGAGTACTTGTCAACTCGACTCCTCAACTGGAGATAACTTTCTAGGTAAAGACTGATCTCCAAAATAATATCTCAGCATCCAGTAACCATGGTTAACAGATCACAACCATTTAATACCAATTTATCTCCCTTAGCACCTCACCATGGGGAAGGATGTATTCATATGCCTTCACCAGCACCTGCATTAAACATGCAGAGAGTTACACAAGGTAGGGACTGATCTCTGTATACACTACACCCATAATTTCAAACCCTACTTTACGATTGAGCTGAAGTTCTGACTATTATGACCTGTACTTTTACCTTTCTTATAGTTCTTACCACCTTGGGGCACCATTTAGGTAAAATCTCAGCTCATCTTACCTGTGCATGCTTTTGTCCACGTTGTTCCTTTGACGATGAATAAATACCCCTTTTCTTTCTTTCTACATTAAGGGTGCCTTTTCATCTGATTAAATTTATAATGAACAGGGACATTGCGGTTGTCCCAAGTGGATCGTATGATGATAGGATTGGTTTCTGGACCAGCTATAAAAACACAGACAGAATTGAAAGGGCCGCTTTAAATGAGGAGCAGCATGAGCCAAACTGGCCAAGATTTGACGTTTCTGTTGTCCGAACTTGTGGTATGCAAATTCATAATCTTTTTGTTTAAAAATAACGTCATAGTTGCTTCTCTTTATGCTTGGAATAACCTATTGTGTCTATGTTCTGACCAGGTCTCTTGTAAGAGAGAGACCTGATTTATCATCATCAATAATAATAATATTCTGTTCAGCTCTACAGCTAATTGGAAACTCATGTTCATTTTAACATATTCAATTTTAGACAACTACAAAGACGCATTAAAAATAATGCAACAATATGGAAAGGGCTGCGACACCTCAGACCTGCAATCTGAGGCAGAGAACGAGGAGCTGCCAGAAAAAAGGAACAGGAAGCCAGTGTAAGTGTGTTCCGTCTTGTTTTTGTCATGTTTCTACAGTAATAGGAAGGTTATTTCCGGTAGCATTCAAAAATAGACCAGAGATGCTTGTACTATATGTATATTTGGCAATTTTGGTATTGCAATAATCCTAATGATATGGTTACCCAACAGCCATCGTCTCGGGGACTCAGATGATAGCGAAGAAGACCCGGGAAATAGTGACCTCACATCTCTGGGGTTGGCAAGCCAATTGCACAGGCAGAGTAAGGAATAATCTCTTAACATAAAAAAAAACGAAACCACCACATTAATATTAAAGATATGGTTAACATTCTTAGTGATAAAGATATTCCCCTCTCCTTGTATCCCTTCTCCCAGCTCCACCGTCTCACCGAGTGCCAGCAAGAGTCATGAGTACTTGTCAACTCGACTCCTCAACTGGAGATAACTTTCTAGGTAAAGACTGATCTCTGAAATAATATCTCAGCATCCAGTAACCATGGTTAACAGATCACAATCATTTAATACCAATTTATCTCCCTTAGCACCTCACAATGGGGAAGGACACATTCATATGCCTTCACCAGCACCTGCATTAAACATGCAGAGAGTTACACAAGGTAGGGACTGATCTCTGAAATATTAGTGTATAGATAGGCCCCTTGGGTATTACCAGTCATGGTTAACTGATGGCTCTCTCACAATGCCCACCTCACTAGGAACGGCAGTCCCTCTTCGACTCCCTCCACCCCCCTCACCAGCAGCCCTCAACATGTGGCAGACACAGGAGCCTGGATCCAGCCTGGCCTACAGGCCAACATGGCGAGGGGGGAGAATGGCCGACAACATTTCCTGCTCTGGTGAGCAATAACTGACAAATACCGGATGGTCATTCTGTGCCACAAATTTTGGAAAAAATTCAAATTCACAAGCAATCACATATTTTCTTCAAACTTTGTCAATAACTTTTGTCATTAACTAAGGTCAATAGCTAATGTCAGGATTATGAGTAATGAGGATAAACACTAAAACATGTTAATTTTATACTGCTGTTTGTCAACAGCGCCTGAGGTAACCCAGATCCTTAGCCTGCTGGAACATATGAAGCGCAGCCAAGACCAGCTGATTGCGAAGGTAAACTTCTTAAGCCTTGAATAGGTCAATAATTCATAATGACATTGATTTTGATTCATTATTATTTTTTAAAGAAAGAAACAGCCTACATGGCAGCTTTGTGTGATTAGAGTAAACATTGCTACATTTTCTTGTTACATTTCACCTGTTTGGTCTTTAAATACCACTTTTAATGTTTTTTATTTATTTTGATCGTATTTTTTAAAAATGTGCCCTGGGGCTGTTAAAAAATGACCTGCAGGCCGCAAATGGCCCCCGGGCCGCACTTTGGACACCCCTGGCCTACACGAATACAAACATAGAATGATAGTATAAATATCATGAGAAAACAATGTCAACCTCCCAAAGTTGGGTCATGGATATTTATTTATGCCCCCCACCCCCAACCCCCCGCCGCCGTCATCCAACAGAGCCAAACAAGTACTCTGATCAAGGAACCAAATAACGATATTGTTTGAACATTTTGGATGTCTTGCACACCTATACCCTGATCACAAATTCATAGTTTACGCACCTTATTTTAACCACCTCCAGTAACTTTAAGTCATGTTTTTTTTCCAAATGTAATCTCCTTAATACCTATCACATATTTTGTATTGTGTAAGCATACTTGGCTTTGGATGCTACATACCATAAACATAAACGTATCTGTCTTGTAATCTTGTTTGATTACAGGTGCTGTGAGTAAAAATGTGTTGACAAGGTCAGCCACGGACGCTGAGGTCACCAAACACGCCATCAGGTGGTTCAACTTGGCGGGGGATCGGGCAACGAGGAGACGAGTCCCGCTTCCACCTCCTCAGGAGGAGTAGAGATGTATATGTATAAATAAACAACCTTTTATTGGACTTCTTGTCATTCACCAGTTATTAATTTTGTGATATGTTAGCTGTGCATGGAGCAGCGTTTCCTTGAAGTTGTAGCCTAATAGATTATATACGTATATTTACTTTTTATATATATATTTATATATTATATATTTACTTTATAGAGTGAATTGACCATTTTCTGTTTCTGCCTATTGACAATATTGTTAGTTTAAAAATACAAGGCAATGCATATGTGAGCCTATATTGCTGTAGTAGGGCTTAGTGAATTTTTTAGTTTCCTATTTTATCCTACAGCAAGAACAGAAGGGATTTTGAAAATAAGATAAAGGGGTCCAAAACGGCCAGATGAGCCAGGGTTTTTATGAGTCCGTTGCTGGTCCGCGGCGGGAGGTTAGGATTTGATCATGGGTGCGGAGCGGATGCAGCGCGCCGTCACGGCGCACCCGCCGCTGAAATAAGGCTTTGATCATGGGTGCGGAGCGGATCCACGACCCGCCGCCGTGGCGGATACGTTCCTGAGAGCAAGTGGACGCCGATGCGGGTCCGTTTCGCGGTTCCGTTTCGTGGTTCCGTTCCGGAAAGCGCGATACCTCCGCGGGGGATCCGCCGCGGAGTGTTTTTGCTGTGTGGGGGGCCAGAGACAAGTACTCGATGCCTGGACATCTTTCTAGCGAGATTACAAGTCCTAGCTATGTTCCTCTTTGTAATCTCTGACTGTCTCATCCGAATGTCATTGGAGCCAATGTGTACAACTATGTTTGCGTAGCTAGTGGTGCGATTAGCCTGTCGTACATGTTTACTAGGCCTGTTGCAAGTTAGCTCCATAATATTAGCTTCAATGTCAGGTGCTCTGGCCCAGGAATACACTTAATTGTGGCTGGTTTGCTAAGCTGTATGTTTCGGGTGATGGAGTTCCCTATGACTAAGGTGTGGTGCCCGGTAGACTGGGGTGTAGGAGTAGCTAAAGGTCAAAATCTATTATGCGTCTCAACCGGTTCACCATGGCTTGTAGGCCGCTTAGGGCTGCTATAACCTGGGCTCGTCAGCTTTCTCCAGCTAACGCTAGCAAATGTGTCCGCAGCGTCTAAAGTTACGAAATTACTCTGCCCTCGTTGGCGGGCACGGTCCTCTAGTAGACCCAACCTATCCATGAGAACGGTGCACAAAGAGTGCATACTCACCTTGTTTCTTTCACCGAGTCGAGTTCTTGCTGTCTTCAGAGAAGTGGCCGCAGCGTGAGGGTGCAGATGCCTTCGGGACATAGCTCTCTTCGCCACAACAAGCCTAGCTTAATTAGCTTAGCAGCTAGCTAGCTGAGAGAGGGGCGCATACTTGCCAACCCTCCCGAATTTTCCGGGATACTCCCGGATTTCAGTGCCTCTCCCGAAAATCTCCCGGGACAACCTTTCTCCCGAATTTCTCCCGATTTCCAGCCGGACTTAAGGCACGCCCCCTCCAGGTCCGTGCGGACCTGAGTGAGGACAGCCTGTCGTCACGTCCGCTTGGCCAACCAAAAAGTAACCACATAATGTTCTGTGGTTACTCGTTTTAAAACACTTTACAAGAAATACATTGGCGGCAAACTCCGTAGCTTGCTAGCTTTCTGAGACTCTTATTTTGTTAGCGCAGGCAGGATGAAGCAGCGCTTTTATTGTGAAGACAGGAACTGTGCAGTCGGTCTTTAGAGTTTTGACGGCAGGTAAATAAAAAGTGTTTCTTGCCTTCCTTTCTTAATAATGATCTGGCAGCAGCCAGCATCATTTCACAAGATCCTCGGGTGCTGTGAATGTCAATCAAGAGACGAAAGTGACGTCTTAGTGAATATTGATGATGGCTAATGTTGTTGTTTGTGGTTACCAGTAGGAAGAACCATGCCGAGTTGCAGGAATAACTTGGCTTTAATAAAGACTTCAGGAGGACAGCAATTTTACATACGCACTGCATGAGAGAGTGGTAATAACTGATTCCCTGTTGTGCACACCCTGGTGGTGTGTTCGAAAGTTACAACAACAAAACAGTCATTTTACCAAATGATCTACATCCTTCCCTTTTAGTTAAGAGTCCTTCATAAAAAACAAAAACAGATAAGTGAAATGAATTTCTATATGTAACTGAGATTAAAATTCTTAACTGTGTAGGGTGAGTACAAACAATTAACTATCTGTATGAAATATCTAAACACATCACAGAACAGGTAGAAAAATACTATCTCTCAAAATAAATACACGCACGTTTTTCTTTTCTTACTGCACATACTTTGGATTGGGTCTACACACTCGACCTGCACTTGTTGTGTAAGCTGTGTCAGTCTGCGTCGTGAATCTGGGTCGAATTGGTGCACTTTCCGTTTGCCTAATCACTGTCTCTTCTCTCAGTGGTGTGGGAGGGACTAAGTCCATCATGGTATGTCTACCATCCTGAGAGTCTGCTTCGTCGTTCTGGAGCGGTATTGGTGGTCGTTCTTGAACCGGGAGGATGTGGCGACGATTCCTCCTGTATCTTCTCCCATCGGATTGGATGATGTAGGAACGTGGCTCTTCGCACGACTTTTCCACTATTCCAAGTCGGTCATGTCCAGCAGGAGTCTGCTTACGGATCACTTGCCCTTCTGTCAAGGGACTCAGTGGGCGACTTGACTTGTCTTAGTGACGTTTCACCGTAGTTCTCTTGTCAACTAGTCGAGCGTGTACTTGTCTTGAGTCTTTTGCTGTTGGTTGTAGTAGTCTGGTACACACTGGGATAGCTGCACGCGTTTGTCTTGACATTAACCGTTCGGCAGGGGAACCAAGGTCTGCATCTCGGGGAATGTTTCTGAGGTTAAGGAGGTTTAGGAAGACATCAGTTTTGTCCCGGTGGGATTTCTCCATCAGTTGCTTGGCACTCCTGACAGCTCTTTCCGCGAGTCCATTCGACTGGGGAAACTCTGGGCTGCTGGTGGTGTGGATGAAGTCCCACTCCTCAGCAAACTTCCTGAATTGCTCACACTTATACTGTCTTGCATTGTCAGATAGCAGTGTATGTGGTGTACCATGCACTGAAAAATGTCTTTTCAATTTGGAAATTACAGCTGTTGCTGTGATGTTTTGTAGAAGGTCGATTTCGAACCATCCAGAATAGGAATCCACTAGCACCTGGTAGTGTTGTCCACGCCATTCAAAAATGTCTGTAGCAACTGTGGACCACGGAAGGTCTGGAACTGGATTGAGATGGAGCGGTTCTTTCTACTGATGTGGTTTTGTGCTGTTGCACACGGTGCAAGAAAGTAGTTCTTCAGTGATGTCTCGTGACATTGATGGCCAAAAGATGATACCTCTTGCTCTGCGTTTGGTCGCTTCAATGCCTGGGTGACCATTATGTACAATCTTAATGTACTCTTTTTGTAGTGACCGGGGAATAACTGCTTTCTGCCCTTTCATGACGATACCATCTTCCACAGTGAGTTTGTCTCTGTAGGGGAAGAAAACTTCAATGGCAGGCTGCAGCTGAGTCTGTCTGGCAGGCCATCCACGCTGGATAACTGCATTGAGAGTCTGCAATACTTCCTCCTCCTCCGTGCGTTTCTTGAGCTCTTCCAGGCGGGCTGTAGAAATGTAGCTCACCGACATGACGTCGAAAGAACCACTATCAGATGGGCTCTCACTGTCTGTTGCATTAGGGGCTCTTGAAAGAGTGTCAGCTAAGTACATGTGCTTTCCTTTTTTGTAGACTAAGCTTATGTCATAGCTTTGCAGGCGTAGCAGCATCCGCTGAAGACGGGCAGGGGCACTGTGAATTGGTTTCTTCAAGATAGTCACCAATGGTTGGTGGTCAGTTTCTACTATGGTGGGCTTGCCATACACATAGTCTCTGAACTTGGTGCACGCAAACACAACAGCTAGAAGCTCCGTCTCAATTTGAGTGTATCGAGTTTCTGTTTCTGTAAGGGTGCGGGATGCAAAGGCTACTGGCCTTCCATTTTGCATGCAAGCAGCTCCTAGTCCAAAACATGACGCGTCACAGGTCAGCGTGACTGGCTCTTTGACATTGTAGTAGGCCAATACTGGTGGAAAGGAGAGACTTGCTTTCAGGCGGTCGAAAGCATCTTGGTGTTGCTGGAACCAGCACCATGCGGTCTCTTTGTGAGTCAGTTTCCTCAGTGGCGTTGCGATGTCACTGAGGTTTGGAATGTACTTGCCAAGATAGTTGACCATTCCCAGGAAACGTTGAAGTGAAGTGACATCTGTGGGGACTGGCATCTCTGTGATAGCAGCAGTTTCGGAGGGGTCAGCTTTCAATCCTTTACTTGTGAAGATATGACCAACGTAGCATACTTGGTCAAGTCTAAACTTGTATTTCTGCGAGTTGAGTTTGAGGTTTAATTTCTTCACACGTTCAAGCACTTTTTTTAGGTTGGCGTCGTGCTCCGCCACATCACGGCCTCCGATGATGATGTCATCGACAATGACTGAGCATGGATACCCAGCAAAGAGCTGATCCATTGTGCGCTGGAATACCTCGCTTGCAGAGTTAATACCGAAAGGCATGCGAAGGAATCTGTAACGTCCAAAAGGAGTACTGAATGTTGTCTTCATTGAGGACTTCTTCTCCAGGTGGATCTGCCAGAATGAATTTTTTGCGTCTAGCACCGAAAACACTGTCGCACCTGACATTTGTGCTGCTACCTCCTCCACACTTCTCATGGGGTGGTGGGGCCGTTTTAGTGCTTCATTTAAATCTTTGGGGTTAATGCATAATCTGATTTCCGATTTTCCTTTCTTGTGCGCAGCGACCATGGATGATACCCAATCTGTTGGTTCGGTGACTGAAGTAATAACGCCTATGCGTTCCATGCGTTCAAGTTCAGCTTTCACACAATCTTGCATCGCTATGGGGATGCGGTGGGCCGGCCTAACAACAGGCGGCACATTGGGGTCCACTGTCATTGTGTAAACAACTGGTAGTTCTCCGAGCTCTTCACTGAAAATATCTTGGTATTGTGTGAGGATCCGTGTGCTGAACTCTCCAGTGTTCTCTGTGGTGACATGGTGCACATCGGGACTCAACTCGACTAGCCCCATACGCAGGCATGCACGGAAGACCAACAGCGATGTCACATTTTTATCCACTATGAAAAATGTCAGTAGGTGGCGCTGTCCCTTTAAAAAGCATGTCAGTGTAGCTTCACCTTGTGTCTCGATTATTTTGGCTCCTCCGTAAGCAACCAAATTTGTGCTTTTGTGTTGTTTGGCGAGTTTCACGCCGCTGTTTACTCTATTGAAAGTCTTCAGTGACATTACATTGCATTTAGCACCTGTATCCACTTTAATTTCGGTTGGCACGTCATTTATGCACACTGTGACAAATCCTTCATCTTGGTCTCTTTGTTGTGGATTTACGGTGTCAACACAATTTTCAATTTCCAAGCCATCCACATAGAATGTGTCATTTTCACTTTGGCTGTGTTGATCCATTGTCACATCATGCACAGACTGTCCATAGCGCTTGTTTGTGGTAAACTTGGACTCTGTGGCTTTGACTTGCAGCATTTTTTGTAGTGATTTTGTTTCATGCAGTTGTGACATTGTTGTCCAAACGCTGGACACATTTCCCTTTTTGCTGTGTGACTCCCTCCACAATTGTTACACTTTGTGATAGTCTGGGCAATTTTCTGGAGTGTGCCTTTAAATTGCTTGTATTGTGTGGGTTTAATCTCATCAACATTGGTAGCTTGTGTAGCCAATGTTTTGATATTTTCCTCTGTCATTTCGTGAATGCGGCAGATTGAGATTGCCTTGGCAAGAGTCAATTCACTGTCCCTCAATAATGTCTTTCTCAGAGAGTCGTTTGTTATGCCACACACAATTTTGTCACATATGAGTTCGTCAGTTAGATCTCCAAATTGACATGTTTTAGCTTTAATCTTCAAAACACTGATGAATGATTCCATGTTCTCCCCATGCTTTTGAATTCTCGAATGGAACTTGTGCCTTTCCAATGTTTTGTTCGTTCCCGGATTGCACATTTCTCTGAACTTCCTCTTCAGGTACTCAGGATCTTCCCGCGACTCCGCAGGAGCGAGAATAGCACCGCCCTCGCCGGCGGCACGCACCTCTGGCGCTTACGCAAACGAGCGCTCCCTCTCGATCGCTTCTGGACCAGCGAGGTTTAATAGGATGTATGCACGGGTCTTTGCGGGCTTGTCCGAGTGAGCAGCAGCAATGAAAATGTCATATTCCTGCTCAAAAATGCGCCAGTTCTCCGCGACATTGTCGTTGAAGACGACTGGGTCTGGACGATGAAACCCGTCTGCCATTAGGGATCGGCGTGTACACCGCACGGCAGGAAAAAAAATCTCCGGCGGCAAATTTTAGTACAAAAAGTACTCACAGGCGAGAAGTTTGTCCACTACTCTGACACCATGTTGTTGTTTGTGGTTACCAGTAGGAAGAACCATGCCGAGTTGCAGGAATAACTTGGCTTTAATAAAGACTTCAGGAGGACAGCAATTTTACATTGCTCTCACTGCATGAGAGAGTGGTAATAACTGATTCCCTGATGTGCACACCCTGGTGGTGTGTTCGAAAGTTACAACAACAAAACAGTCATTTTACCAAATGATCTACAGCTAATTTTTAGGTCTATTTTTTTAATGCCTGGATGGGATCACTGGCACACCCTCCACCATCGACCGGTAGCTCGCGATCGACGTAACGGGCACCCCTGGTCTGGAGTGTCATCTGTTGATGTAATAACAAAAGAAGGGATCTAGTTGTCTTAAAAAACTTTTTTTTTCACAACATTACAGCTACTCCAAGTGCTAACTGCTAGCCTCAAACACACAGAATGTTGAAACAGTAAGACGCCCCGCAACCCTTACATAATCACAACATAAAAAGCACAGAACACTCCCATTTCGAAAAGAGAGGTACAACAAAAGTAGTGAACAGAAGGAAAACATGATAACTAAATACCGTGATAACAAGAAGGAATGCACAAAACCATGTTTTGCAGTGGAAGTCTACTGCTTCTTCAGCACCTGCAGTGAGCAAACTCATCCAACAGATGGCGCCATAGCACAAATAACACACCTTTCCCTTTATGTGAGGTTCTGTGCATGTCAAAGTAAATATGTAAAGTGTGATGCATGACAATGCACGTCATAGTCAGATCATTTTGTCAGGGTCCATGTACACAAGAACATTCTAATCCTAATGATGATAAGTTCAAATAAATGTGGTCCATGTACACGTGGCTAGTGTTGTGTGTGTAACACAATCGTGTTAACATACTTTGTTCAAACCCCGGCCGAGTCATACCAAATACTATAAAAATGGGACCCATTACCTCCCTGCTTGGCACTCAGCATCAAGGGTTGGAATTGGGGGTTAAATCACCAAAAATTATTCCCGGGCGCGGCACCGCTGCTGCCCACTGCTCCCCTCACCTCCCAGGGGGTGATCAAGGGGACGGGTCAAATGCAGTGGACAAATTTCACCACACCTAGTGTGTGTGTGACAATCATTGGTACTTTAACTAATTAACTTAACTTTCTAAAATTTATAAATTAGATATTTTAGATTAGTGCTTTCAATTTAGTGAAGTACATGCATTGATATGCAACATTGTATCATTTTATTTGAAAATGAACTGAACATTTTGACTGAAAAGTTGACAGTAAAAAGCACAAAACATGTTACATACAATTAACATTTAATGTGTATATAAATATTCATTATTCATTTTCATAATTATTCAAAAAAGTGTTTCATATGGGATTTTTTAAATAGTTAAGTGTTACATATTTTAATTTCTACTTATAAATGATTCCATAGACTCCTTTATATGGTATACATATTTGTTTTACATGTGTTCATACCTTGGCTGTTGAGTACACACACATACCTCTTAGTCCATTATTTACTGGTTCACATCTGAAACATCTTCTGGACCACTTCTGGAAGCATATTATTATTTACTTTATACATATTTTGAGCAGTTGTGTTTTATACAAGATCATTTACTTTTAAAACGTGTGACTTTATGAATCATTTGTTGGGTCTTGATAATCCATTCTATTAATTTTTTTTATTATTCTGTATATATATATTTTTTTTCATGTCCCCAGACATTTATGTAATAAGCAATGTATACTTCAACACAAGTTGGGTATGTTGTTGTTCTATTTTTAGTATAGTATTTTGTTCTTTATATGGTTGTAAATGCAAGATCCTGAAAATACCGGTTTTTCACATTTGTCTCAAAGTGTTTTACATTGAGCTTCATTAAAATGGCTCATGTTAATGAGGCAGTCAATAGAATCTGTTCACTCGTCAATGTCACACCCGTCTTTTGATCAAATGTGGTATTCTAACATTTAACAATGCAGAACAAATTCATTTAGATTTATAGAAAACAACTAAGAGTCAACAGAAAAAAGTTTAATAGCAGTTCTAATAATATTTTTTCAAATGTCACTTTTTATCTCCCCAATGACGTTATTCCTCTCTTGTACAGATTCCATTGCAATGGATTATGTAAATGAGGCGAATGAGTCTTCTCTCGACTTTTAGGACAGCCAAAAGCTGCTTTCCTTCAATCAATCAATCAATCACTGTTTATTTATATAGCCCTAAATCACAAGTGTCTCAAAGGGCTGCACAAGCCACAACGACATCCTCGGTATAGAGCCCACATAAGGGCAAGGAAAAACTCACCCCAGTGGGACGTCGATGTGAATGACTATGAGAAACCTTGGAGAGGCCCGCATATGTGGGTAACCCCCCATTTGTTATTGACAATGTATTCAAATGTATAACTATTGAACTATGCAATGAGAAACGCAAACATGTATTGGTTACATGTGTATATAGAGCACCTTAGTCAAGTGTTGGGAAGTTTGCATACTGGAAAATTTAAATGAGAGCAAAACAGATTGCATTGTTTTTAGCCCTGATGCACGTCATAGAGCACCCAGCTTTAGCACCCCAACCCTCACTCCTGCTGTGAAAAATCTGGGACCTAAATTTGAAAAACAAATTAACTCTGTGGTTAGAGCAGGTTTTTTTTTCCAGCTGAGGCTTTTGGCAAAGGTGCAGTCTTTTCTGCAGAGAGCAGACATTGAAAAAGCCCTTCATGCTGTCATCAGCTCTAAACTGGACTACTGTAATGCCCTGTATAATGGACTAAATCAGTTACTCCTCCACAAGCTCCAGTTAGTACAAAATGCAGCTGCTGGCCTCCTCACTCATACTCCAAAACATGCCCATATTACCCCAGTTCTCTTTGCTCTCCATTGGCTCCCAGTATGTTTTACATTACATTTAAAAATCCTTCTTTTTGTTTTTAAGGCCATCAATGGTCTGGCCCCAACATACTTGGCTGATATTTTAACTGTTCGCCACTCACCAAGGAATCTGCGCTCATCTTTACACCCATCTTTGGAAGTACCAAGGAATAGAGTTAAAAAATGGGGTGAACATTCTTTTTCCGCATCTGCACCCCATTTATGGAACTCCCTCCCACCTGAGTTGCGAGCCATCACAGAGCTAGAGGCTTTTAAATCTCAACTAAAAACACATTTGATTATATTGGCTTTTAACAAACAATTGCCATAAGTATTTATTATTACTGTTTTAATATGCGTGGTTTTACTTGCTTTTAACTTATTTGTCCTGTAAAGCACTTTGTGCACCATTTTGATGTTGTAAGGTGCAATACAAATAAACCTTGATTGATTGATTGATTGATTGATTGATTGATTGATTGATTGATTGATTGATTGATTGATTGATTGATTGATTGATTGATTGATTGATTGATTGATTGGATTAAGAAAACCTTCACTGAAATCAGTCAAAAAGCGATTTTCTTATGTGGAGAAAATGGCGGCAGGTGCTGCTGATGGAGGCTCAGCTCAGTATGACATCGCACAAAACCTACTATGTTAGTGGGAAAGTGATAGTTGAACATAAACTTTTAAATTTCATCGTGGTTAAAATGAAGACTTTAAGCCATGATGGAATTGTTTTGCTGCCAACAAACAATTTCTCATCTACGTGGATTGATAAGTCCAAGCGTGTTTTATTTGACGTCTGCCCTAATACCACAATAAGATGTGTCGCACACAAAGGACCACTGAAGGACACAAAAAATATTAAAGCCTGTCTCAAGGTTTTAAGTGACGCCAGCCTTGGCGTCACTATAGACAGCGATTTTAAATTTGACAAACAAGTCAATGGCGTTTTAAAATCGTGTTTTTATCATCTTCGTCTTTTAGTAAAGGTAAAACCATTTTTATCTTTTAACCTTTTTGAACAAGTCGTGCATGCTTTTATTTCAAGTCGCCTGGACTACTGCAATGCACTTTATCCTGGCATTAGCCAAAAAGCTCTCTCCAGGTTGCAGTTAGTCCAGAACGCGGCAGCACGACTTTTAACAGGGGCCAGGAAACGCGAGCATATAACCCCAATCCTTGAGAGTTTGCACTGGCTCCCTGTTCATTTTAGAATTGATTTTAAAACCTTGCTGTTTGTTTTTAAAGCTTTACATGGACTGGCACCTCAGTATATCTCGGACCTCATCCAAATTTACACTCCTGCGCGCGTTCTGTGGTCCGAGAGCCAGCTCCAGCTCGTGGTGCCCAGGACGAGACTTAAAACCAGGGGAGACAGGGCCTTCTCTCTGTGGTCGGCCCTAAGCTCTGGAACACTCTGCCCCTCCATGTTCAAACTGCTTCCACAGTTGTCTTAAGACCCACTTTTATTATTTGGCTTTTAACACTACGTGAGTTGTGTGGTCTTCTGTCCTCTGTTGTCCTCTGTGTTTTTTATCAATTTTGATGTCTATTTTACTGTTTTAATTGGTTTTACCCTTTAAAATCGTTTTTAATCATATTTATTTTTTATATTGTTTTTGTATTGGTTTTCTATTAATTTATTATTTGTTTTTATTCAGTCATTGGTGTAGCACAGGGGTCGGCAACCCAAAATGTTGAAAGAGCCATATTGGAGCAAAAATACAAAAACAAATCTGTCTGGAGCCGCAACAAATTAGAAGCCATATTACATACAGATAGTGTGTCATGAGATATACATTGAATTGAGATGACTTAAAGGAAACTAAATGAGCTCAAATATAGCTACAAATGAGGCATAATGATGCAATATGTACATATAGCTAGGCTAAATAGCATGTTAGCATCGATTAGCTTGCAGTCATGCAGTGACCAAATATGTCTGATTAGCACTCCACACAAGTCAATAACATCAACAAAACTCACCTTTGTGTATTCACGCACAACGTTAACAGTTTGGTGGACAAAATGAGACAGAAAAAGAAGTGGCATGAAACACGTCCTAGGAAGTCGGAGAAAGTTATACATGGAAACAAACTAAAGGTGAGTTCAAGGACCGCCAAAATTAGTAGGACAAAACGGCGCTCGCCAAATACTCGAATCAGTGAAGCATGTTTAATACAAACAGTGTGCTTTATAACAATTAGGGAGGTTTGTGTCATGTTTGTCCTCCCACAGAAACCATACTAAAACAAACAAAAAAGTTTTTTTCCCCCTCATCTTTTTCCATTTTTCATACATTTTTGAAAAAGCTTCAGAGAGCCACTAGGGCGGCGCTAAAGAGCCACATGCGGCTCTAGAGCCGCGGGTTGCCGACCCCTGGTGTAGCATAATACTGTTTTTAATAATTTTTTAATATTGTTTTTAACATGGCTGTGCAGCACTTTGGAAACATTCTTGTTGTGTAAATGTGCTATATAAATAAAGTGGATTGGATTGGATTGGATTTAAATGAGTGTGGCGACAAAATCCCACGGTTTGTTTCCCATAACTTGGATGAGCTGCCCCCTGTCGGGTTTGTCAACAAGGACGCCTCGGCGCTGCCTAGCCGAATGGAACAGCTGAGCCAAGAAGTCTCTAGCCTGTGGATGACTTTGGAACTGCAGGCATAAGCAAGTGGAAACTTAGGGACAATTGTCGCGCACATGGAGGTGGGGACGCAATGGACATCGGATAATGAACGTCGGACTGTCACCTGTACCGCATGAGAGGAGGACAGATGGAGGAGTCATCGCGTCCGGCTGTGAATCCTCTTTCCGAGGGTCTGGACATCGGAATAGCCAACGCGTCTCACGGCGAGCTGGTGGGCTCTGCTTAACGACAGAAGCTTCTGGATGTCGCCTAACATCCCCACGATCGCAACTGCAGTCCCCACAGTGGAGCACGGTTGTAAAAAAGGGACGCAAATCGGGGGCTTATATAGCACCTGTACCATCAAAACCTAGCAACAAGCAAGCTCAACAGAGTTGTGAGCAGAGAAATATAGGAATTATTGGAACAGGTACTGAGACCAACATTGGTGTGGTCAAAACAAAGCTGGTGAAAGTGTTTGCCACTTTGCCATTTTGGCTGCTGACACGCTGCGGGAATATTTATCCCATGAATTGAAGAATGAAACAGTGACGTGCCATAAAATCGAATCGGCCAGTAGCAGGTATGGCTCTTTTCGAATTGCTGCTGAATGAAACACTGTTGCTGATGTTGGGATAGCGTGGCTTGGTTGATAGAGCAGCTGTGCCAGCAGCCTGAGGGTTCATGGTTCAATCCTTGGCTTCCGCCAATGTGGAAATAGTGTCAAAGGGCTTTGAGTACCTTGAAGGTTGAAAAGTGTGTCTGCCTCGCTGCTGTCTGTCAGTGCGCACATCCTTGTGCCACATAATGTATATGATGCAACGTGTACCTCTTTGTTCATGATATTTCATATAGTGCTTTTTTCTGCACAATGTCTTTAAACAATTGGTAAACATTTTTTTTACAAAATGAATTTATAAAATGACTAATTTGTAAATATTCCATCCATCCATCCATTTGCTACAGCTTGTCCCTTTTGGAGTTGTTGGGGGTGCTGGAGCCTATCTCAGCTGCATCCGGGCGGACAAGTCAATATTATTCAATGCAAATATGAATATTTTCATGGCGTCACAAATATTGGCAATAATCACAGACTTTTTCGTTTAAGAGGGAATATTTTGGAAGGTTTTCCTTTTTTTTTTCTTGGTTTAGAGCACATTTGTTAATATTAATATTTGTAATATTATTTGCCTGACTTCATGTTGCATTGGCCTTCATGCAGTTGATTGCAATTATCCATAATCAATATTTTGTACAGGTTTTCCATTTTTTTCTGACTTGGTTTAGAACAGATTGGTTAATGTTAATATGTTTAATACTTTTTGTCTGACTTAATGATGCATTGGCCTCATGTGGTTTTTTGCAATCATTCATAATTCATATTTTGTAAAGGTTTTCATTTTTTCTGACTTCCTTTAAAGCGCATTACTGAGAATACTGTCAATATTTTGTGATTTTCTGCCCTATGAGCATATAGGCCTTTCTACAATTTAATGCAAATACGCATTTTTTCCCATAAAGCAAAGGCTTCTGCACACTAGAGTATGAATATGTTTCCTGTGTATGCTGCTGGGTGATACTATCATCTCTCTGCTCACTTCCGCTGGACATGTGTTCGGTTATTTTTCTTAAAACCATCTGTTTGTTGATGTCAACATACATTTTTATTTCTCTCCGTGGCTCTGTCGCTTTGCATTTAGTCACAATAGACCTCAACTCCTGCTCACGCATGCCCGTGTGTGTGTGTGCGTGTGCGTGTGTGTGTGTGTGTGTGTGTGTGTGTGTGTGTGTGTGTGTGTGCCTGCGTGTGTGTGTGTGTGTGTGCGTGTGTGTGTGTGTGTGTGTGTGTGTGTGTGTGTGTGTGTGTGTGTGTGTGTGTGTGTGTGTGTGTGTGTGTGTGTGTGTGTTCTTGTATTTCTTGAGACATCCACAAGGAAAAGCGCTTCTATATCAGGACCAGTGAACAAGTTAGGACCGAAATCATGGTCCCAATACGAAAAACCATTGCATCTAATAGAAAGCCAAATACTGGAGTCTGTGAACATTGCTCCAAAGTCAGGATTTTGTGTTGATTTAATGTGCATACAAAATTAAACATTGACAGGTGCAAAGGCAGCAATATATGATAAAACAAGACGACAGCAAAAGAAAGACTTCCCTATTCATCCCCGAAAAAACCCGCCAGGTGAACAGCTGATTTTACGACTTCTGGTGCTGACGTAAGACAACCCGTGTCCCATATGTGACCATAGGATGAATAAATACACTACGGTACTAAGACTATAGTGGCCATTAGCAGTTAGCTTTTACAGCTGGGTTGCCCAAAGTGCGGCACAGGGGCCATCTGTGGTCCGTGACTCGTTTGTCATCGGCCTTAAGCACATTACAAAAAAACAAAAAATAGAGATCTAATTTGCACCCCTGGTGGTGAAATCTATCAAAACTAGGTTGGTCTTAAAAAGGAGGGATTTTTCAAATTGACTGTGTGTCGGGGCAGCACGGTGGGACTGGGGTTAGTGCATGTGACTCACTATACGAAGGTCCTGAGTTCAATCCCAGGCTCGGGATCGTTCTGTGTGGAGTTTGCATGTTCTCCCCGTGACTGCGTGGGTTCCCTCCATGCACTCCTATTTCCTCCCACCTCCAAAGACATGCTCCTGGGGATAGGTTGATTGGCAACACTAAATTGTGCCTATTGTGTGAATGTGAGTGGGACTTTTGTCTGGCTATCTGTGTTGGCCCTGTGATGAGGTGGCGACTTGTCCAGGGTGTACCCCGCCTACCGCCCGAATGCAGCTGAGATAGGCTCCAGCACCCCCCGCGACCCCAAAAAGGACAAGTGGTAGAAAATCGACTGTGTCGGTTTTAAAAGTTCTCCCCCTCTGGCCAACATATATAATAAGTGTGTGTAAGAAATTGAAATTAATAAAAATAATAAAAACATATGTATATAAAGACATACTGTAATAACTTGAAGTAAATAATGAAGATTAAAAACCAATTACAAACAAAAAAATCAAAAACAAAAAAATTTACTGAAAGCTTACCTTTTTTATTTTTTTTATTTTTAATTTTTTATTTTATTATTTTAAATTTTTTTTTTATTTTATTTTATTTTTTTTATTTTTTTTTTAATAATGTCCTGCCAAGCTTCTCAGGCAAATCATATAGTAGATGTAGATGCCCATATCGGCTGTTCAGATTTACTTTACAAAAGAGAAGTGTAGGATACTTCTCTTGTTGCCTTATTTGTATTTTGACTTTATTAAATGTATTTATATTATCATTTGGTGCAGCCGGGCCGGAGCAGGAGGGGATAGAAAGAGAAAAAAAGTAAGACAGAGGGGGGAATTGTGGGGACAAGAGGGGGATTAGACAGAGAGACAAAAACAACAACAGCAAACACAACAACAACAACAACAGAGCAACATCAGCAAATACGACATGTACAAATATGATGGTAAAAGTAATAGCAAATAAGCAGTTAGCGAAAATAAAAAATAATACAGAAATGACAATGAGCATTATTGCACTACAAATGGAGCAATACAAATACCAATAGAAATAGCGCTATTGATAATAAACAATACCAATACTTTACCTTTATTATCAACAATACAATTGTTCAAATGCAACAATACATATACGTAATGATAACTTGAGATACGAAAGAATGCAGAAAAATGGAGGGGAAGAAAGAGAAGCAACCTACATTAACCTTGTAGATTGTTATAGTAACAATAGGTTAAGCTTTGTCAGTGTGCCATGTGTTATACCCAGTTTACCCTAGGGCAGGGGTCGGCAACCCGCGGCTCCGGAGCCGCATGCGGCTCCTTGACCACTCTGATGCGGCTCAGCTACATACATGCCGACCCCCCGATTTACCCAGGAGTTTTATGGATCTCAGTGCCTCTCATAGATTACTCCCAGGGAAAAAATGATCCTATTTACACTCTAATTACTAAATAAAGGGCGTGCCCTAACTGCACTACAGTAACTGTCCACAAGCATTTACATACAGCATGCCAGTCCAGCCACATGTTGCATGTTGTTATTACTTGCACACATAGGAGACAGCAAAGCATACTTACTCATCAGCCACACAGCTTACACTGACGGTAGCCGTATCAAACAACTTTAACACTGTTACGTTACAAATATGCGCCACACTGTGAACCCACACCAAAAAAGAATGAAAAACACATTTCTGGAGAACATCCCACCGTAACACAACCTAAACACAACACAACCATTACCCAGAATCCCATGCAGCCCTAACTCTTCCGGTCTACATTATACACCCCCGCTACCACCAAATCCCCCCACACATCAACCCCCCCCTCTCCGTGCGTTGGTTGAGCGGAAGAGTTAGTGCTGCATGGGATTCTGGGTATTGGTACCGTCAGTGTAAGATGTGTGGCTGCTGACCTAGTACGGAAGAGTTAGTGCTGCATGTGATTCTGGGTATTGGTACCGTTAGTGTAAGATGTGTGGCTGCTGACCTAGTACGGAAGAGTTAGTGCTGCATGTGATTCTGGGTATTGGTACCGTCAGTGTAAGATGTGTGGCAGCTGAGGTAGTACGCCTTGCTGTCACTTACGTGAACAAGCTGAAATTGCATTGTACGTGTGATCGAGCAGGTACACTGTTAGGGCAGACTGTAGAGGGTGCCAAATGCAGTGTCATCACGCTCTGATATTCGGGAGTCTCCCGGGAAAAATGAGAGGGTTGGCAAGTATTACGCTATCAAGCGCAAAACTCGCGGGCTGTACTAACATCAAATGTCCACATTAAAGTGTGTGCCGGTGCGTGTGTCGGAGACCCCTGGTTAACATAGCACAAGGCATTTAAGCTTTGTATGCGGAGTTTTTCATTTTAAATTTAAAATTTTTTTTTGTGGCTCCCATTACTTTCTTTAATTTCTGAAACTTGCCAAAATGGCTCCTTGAGTGGTAAAGGTTGCCGACCCCTGCCCTAGGGCAACAACGTTAATATATGTTTGATGAAACGTGATTATGTGCATGAGTGTATGTGTGCATATGTACTTGTATATGTACAGTATGTGTATATGTATGCTTGTACAGTGAATGTATATGTACAGTATGTGTATATGTGTGTTTGTACAGTGAATGTATATGTATAGTATGTGTATGTGTGTGTTTGTACAGTGAATGTATATGTACAGTATGTGTATACAGTATGTGTGTTTGTACAGTGAATGTATATGTACATTATGTGTATATGTGTGTTTGTACAGTGAATGTACACTGTATGTACAGTATGTGTATGTGTGTGTTTGTACAGTGAGAGTATATGTACAGTATGTGTATATGTATGTTTGTACAGTGAATGTATATGTACAGTATGTGTATACAGTATGTTTGTATAATGAGAGTGCGTGTGGATGTACGAACTTTGAGTGTGTAAATATGTACTGTATTTGTATATGTATGTGGGAGCGTAGGTACCTATGTATGTGAGTATATGTGAATTTGCATGTACAATACATTTGACTCCCAGTGTGTGCAGGAGCCAGAGTACGGCCCCAGCCTCCCTGAGAGCCCAACCCACAAACAGTAGGTGTGGTGCCCATGGAACCAGGGACCACCGCCCCCACGCAGCCAAGCCGGACAGCGTCAGGAACCCCAGAACCCGGCCCACCACGCCGCCCACAAGGGCCAGCAGCAGGCCGCAGACAGACGCACCCGGCAGAGGACAAGGCACAAGAAAAGCAGGGGGCAGCCAGACCCCAAGCCAGCGAGAGACCACACCCCACACGGACAGAAAGGCGGGACGCCCCGCCCGAGGGGCCCGGAGACCCCCCGCAACCGGACGGGAAGACCGCCCCCGCCCCACCGGCAACCGGGCCCCCACGAGCACACCCCCCACCCCCTGAGAGTGCGGCGAGGCCAGCCCCCGGCCACCTCACCCAAGCCGGCCGCCACAGGACCACCCAGCACGGGGCCACGGGAACCACCCACCCCGCCCGCAGGGACCCCAACGATGGAGATGGAACAACCAGCAACCGGCCCGCCGAGTCCCCCCCCTGAGGTAGGGGAAAATAAATAAATAAAATAGATAAATAAATAATAATAATAATAATAATAATAATATATTAATAAAATATATTAAAAAATAAGAATAAATAAACAATTAAATCTATTTTTTTTTAAAACAAAAAACCTTTTTTATATTTGCATAGTATGTATATATTATTAATGTTCTAAATACAACATTAGGGTGGTCCTAAAGAGGTAGGCATTTTTCGGAGCTTCTCAAGAAGGTAACAAATACAAGAATGTGAATGTGTGTGTGTGTGTGTGTGTGTGTGTGTGTGTGTGTGTGTGTGTGTGTGTGTGTGTGTGTGTGTGTGCGTGTGTGTGTGTGTGTGTGTGTGTGTGTGTGTGTGTGTGTGTGTGTGTGTGTGTGTGTGTGTGTGTGTGTGTGTGTTACTATAACTATTACTGGAATAAGAAGTAAGACGTTATACTGTACATATATGCATTATTATTATATATACTTTGATATATTTACCAGGTTTTGTCACCATTGAGAATAAAACATTTTGATAATCATAACAATATCAACACTGTATACAACATGAACAACACAACAGCAAACACAGACATAAACAGAAATAAAAATAGGGGAACTGAAGTATTGATACCCTCACACGAGTATTGATTCAATACTGATAATACTCTTAATATCGATACAGTACTATCGATAGTTGATATTGATACTATCGACAGCTAGATGTCAGTCACACAATGTCCGTGAACGCAGCAAATTGAAATAGGTCGCGGGTTGGACTCTGCTTGCGGTGACGTCACACAACAAGGCGGGGCTTGCTGGCAGGTGAACGGAACACCGTACAGGTGTGAAGTCAGCGACATGTGCGTCCAGGAAAAGACTTCCAAGGGTTGAGTGGTGTTACGCGCGGCCAAGCCATGGCGGATAGGTGCGTGGGAAACTGCGCGCCGGTGTTCTTCCTCGCCGTGGTTTTTGATGTCGCCGGTCTAATTGTTCTTCTGGTCGGGATCTTCGGCAACTTGAACGTGGACGGACGCTTCTACGGAGACTTCCTCATCTACACGGGCTCGCTCGTCCTCTTCCTCAGCTTGGTGTGGTGGGTGCTGTGGTACACCGGCAACGTGCGGCTGGCAGCCGACCGCAGGAGAAGCTCCCTGGACGCCCGCTTCACGCACTGGGCGAGGAAAATCTCCGAGAGGCTGTCCAGGAGCGCCATCAAGTCTCTGGAGAAGAACAACTGTGGAAAGAACGTGAACGGAATCTCGTCCTCTGACGCGCACTCGAGAATTACGTGGGAACGGAACGGCGCCTGTCCCGCGGGCCACAACAACAAGGGCTTTGACGGGGGGACCGAGTGCGCTCCTGACCGCAAACACATGGAGCTGGGGATGTTGAGGAACTCGGGGGAGAATCTACAGTCTGTGGAGGACAAAGCAGAGAAGATTCTCTGAAATGGTGCGTATTACTTTTGTACAGAAACCATAATTCCATTGTTGTTTTGGCAACTTTATGGCCACGGGATAATCTAGGCCAGGGGTGTCCAAAGTGCAGCTCTCACACCTGTTTTCCACATAAGGAGAAAAGTTGATGCTAATAACACAAAGCGGACACACATTCCTTTAAACGTATAACTTTTTTGCATATTGAATTGGTTTTAGTTAGAGATGTCCAATAATATCAGACGATAAAGGCCTTAAAATGTAGTATCGGAAATTATTGGTATCGTTTTTTTTATAATCGGTATCGTTTTTTTAAATGTATTAAATCAACATAAAAAACACAAGATACACTTACAATTAGTGCACCAACCCAAAAAACCTCCCTCCCCCATTCACACTCATTCACACAAAAGGGTTGCTTCTTTCTGTTATTAATATTCTGGTTCCTACATTATATATCAATATATATCAATACAGTCTGCAGGGATACAGTCCGTAAGCACACATGATTGTTCGTGCTGCTGGTCCACTAATAGTACTAACCTTTAACAGTTAATTTTACTCATTTTCATTAATTACTAGTTTCTATGTAACTGTTTTTATATTGTTTTACTTTCTTTTTTATTCAAGAAAATGTTTTTAATTTATTTATCTTATTTTTTATTTTTTTTAAAAAGGACCTTATCTTCACCATACCTGGTTGTCCAAATTAGGAATAATAATGTGTTAATTCCACGACTGTATATATCGGTATCGGTTGGTATCGGTATCGGTAATTAAAGAGTTGGACAATATCGGAATATCGGCAAAAAGCCATCCGGACATCCCTAGTTTTAGTCCGTCTTGATTTTTTCCAGAATGTGATCCTAGGTGGGAAATAGGTTGGACAGCCATGATGTACTGTAAACTCACAATTAGTTCCCAAATTTGAATGTGAAGTAGAACCTTGCAATTAGCATCAACCTTTACATTTGCATTTAAAAAAATTATACTATTGTAGTTATTAAGCTTATTTTGTTAAAAGCCTCAAATGAGTCCAATAGCCAATTGTAGAGTAATGGCAAATGGGTTATACTTGTATAGCGCTTTTCTACCTTCAAGGTACTCAAAACGCTTTGACACTATTTCCACATTCACCCATTCACTCACACATTCACACACTGATGGCGGGGAGCTGCCATGCAAGGCCCTAACCACGATACATCGGGAGCAAGGGTGAAGTGTCTTGCTCAAGGACACAACGGACGTGACTAGGTTGGTAGAAGGTGGGGATTGAACCAGGAACCCTCAAGTTGCTGGCACGGCCACTCTCCCAACTGCGCCACGCCGTCCCCGTCTAATAGTAATAAGAGTCTAATACAAGGGTGTCAAACGTACGGCCCGCTGGCCGGATCAGGCCCGCGAGATGAGTTTGCTAAGTATGAAAATGAGCCGAAATTTTTGAATGAAATAAACTGCTGTTCTAAATGTGTCCACTAGATGTCGCAATAGCAATTATTTGTATCTTTGTAGATGATGCTACATATGTAAAAAAAATAAAAATCACAGGATGTTTGTGCACCAGTCGAGGAAAATGATCAAACTACATAAATAACATCCTGTAATTTGATTTTGATTAAAAAAATTGTATCTTGATAGAATGAAAATGAACACATTATTACTTAATTTATTCATAAAATATAAATAGCGACAAATAAAGACAACATGTAAGTGTAAAAAAAATATATATATATTATGATTTGTACAATTTCAGAATGTGCTTGTTCTATTTTTAAACAAAGAAAACAATCTGAAGTTGTCTTTATTTCGAAGTTATCGTGCCGTGATTTTACCAGTCCGGCCCACTTGGGAGTAGATTTTTCTCCACATGGGCCCCGATCTAAAATGAGTTTGACGCCACTGGTCTAATAATTACTACAGGGTTATTGGTGGAATAATTCCGAATTAAGTGAAGGTGCTGTTTAAAACTTCCTCACAGTGACATTTTTCGAAGCAAAAAATACAACAAGAACCCCAATGTTTCCATTAGTGGTTTAACAAAACACATTTGTGTTACACATTTTTCTCAATAATAATGCTTATGTAACTTGATTTGATTTGAAATATTTTTATTTCAAATATGCAAAAAACAAGAGCAAGCCTGATCCAATACAGTGCTATAGCCTTAACAGCCATTATAACAAAATGAAAGCAATGGAGAATAAAAAACGGGAAAAAATGAGCAATGGACTTTCTTTTTTCTTTTTTTCTTTTTTTTTTTACATATTTGAAAAGGAGTGAGAAGAAGTTTACACTTATTTAATCCCACCCCTTTTCTTTAAATCATAAATTACTCTAAGCTAGAACTACCTGTTCACTCTATGTTCAAACTTAATGAACTTGTATATACATAAATTATAAATATATACATACATATGCACACTACACACATACATAGCCACACCATTACCACTAGTGATCATGGAAATGGCATCATAATAATCGTAATAAAAATTTTTACCGGTCCAAATAAAATGATTGGTGTTTACGGCGGTCACTTCTCCAGTCTCGCCAACAGGTACGCGCAGGAAGCGCGTGCACACATACAAAAGCAGGCTTTTCAGGTGGAATTCTTTCCCATTCTTGCTTGATGTACAGCTTAAGTTGTTCAACAGTCCAGGGTCTCTGTTGTGGTATTTTAGGCTTTATATTGCGGCACACATTTTCAATGGGAGACAGGTCTGGACTACAGGCAGGCCAGTCTAGTACTCACACTCTTTTACTATGAAACCACGCTGTTGTAACACGTGGCTTGGCATTGTTTTACTGAAATAAGCAGGGGCGTCCATGGTAACGTTGCTTGGATGGCAAGATATGTTGCTCCAAAACCTGTATGTACTGTACCTTCCAGCATTAATAGTGCCTTCACAGATGTGTAAGTTACCCATGCCTTGGGCACTAATACACCCCCATACCATCACAGATGCTGGCTTTTCAACTTTGCGCCTATAACAATCCGGATGGTTCTTTTCCTCTTTGTTCAAGAGGACACAACGTCCACGGTTTCCAAAAAAAATTTGAAATGTGGACTCGTCAGACCACAGAACACTTTTCCACTTTGCATCAGTCCATCTTAGATGAGCTTGGGCCCAGCGAAGCCGGCAGCATTTCTGGGTATTGTTGATAAATGGCTTTCGCTTTGCATAGTAGAGCACTTATAGATGCAACGATGAACTGTAGTTACGGACAGTGGTTTTCTGAAGTGTGCTTGAGCCCATGTGGTGATATCCTTTACACACTGATGTCGCTTTTTGATGCAGTCCCACCTGAGGGATCGAAGGTCCGTAATATCATCGCTTACGTGCAGTGATTTCTCCAGATTCTCTGAACCTTTTGATGATATTACGGACCGTAGATGGTAAAATCCCTAAATTCCTTGCAATAGCTCTTTGAGAAATGTTGTTCTTAAACTCTTTGACAATTTGCTCACGCATTTGTTCACAAAGTGAAGCTGCTTTTGTACCCAATCATGGCACCCACCTGTTCCCAATTAGCCTGTTCACCTGTGGGATGTTCCAAATAAGTGTTTGATGAGAATTCCTCAACTATGTCAGTCTCCTTTGCCACTTGTGCCAGCTTTTTTGAAACATGTTGCAGGCATCAAATTCCAAATGAGATAATATTTGCAAAAAATAACAGTTTTCCAGTTCGAACGTTAAGTATCTTGTCTTTGCAGTCTATTCAATTGAATATAGGTTGAAAGTCATTGTATTTTGTTTTTTATTTACGTGTCAACTTCACTGGTTTTGGGGTTTGTAAAAAGATGGCATCAAGGGACTTTTCTCCAGGATGGAAGAGAAAGTAAAACCGAGGTCATTTAACTTTGTATACTGGACTGAACAACATACATTTTAAGTTTCTAGACATAAGAAACTTGTAGTTTGGGATTATTCATCCATAAAAGTTGTTTCACCACTATACATATAAAAATAAATCTATAGCTGAGTCGAATAAATAATTGTGCAGGCCTACTGCGTATACTTGTGTCGGTATATCTATTGTTAGACCAATCCCTCCCAACCTACACACACAAACTAGATGTGTAAACATTAGAGAGTGAATGGGACAATGAAAAAGGAGGATTACCTCCAAATTCTTCAGGAAAACCTAAAATCATCAGCCCAGAGGTTGAGTCTTGGGCGCAGTTGGGTGTTCCAACAGGACAATGACCCCAAACACATGTCAAAAGTGGTAAAGGAATGGTTGAATCAGGCTAGAATTAAGGTTTTAGAATGGCCTTCCCAAAGTCCTGACTTAAACCCCATTGAAAACATCTGGACAATGCTGAAGAAACAAGTCCATGTCAGAAAACCAACACATTTAGCTGAACTGCACTGATTTTGTCAAGAG